>NW_028093005.1:2137419-2158034 GCF_014824575.4 Sturnira hondurensis
AAAAAAAAAAAGAATAGCTGTAACCAAGACCTGAAATTTCTTTCTTTTCAAGTAAAAACTTTCACAACATTTTATATACCTTTACAACTTTCAATACACCTTCCATACTCATTTAGAAATAACCATTTTAACCTAAGTCAGGTAAATACTTTTTCTTTTAATGATGGAAAGGACCATACTCAGATTCTCTATCAGGCAGCTAAAAATCTTTAGGTTTGCAAACACATCCTAATTCTTGTTGTGTAAAATAATACACGAGGAAATAATGTAAAAGGAACATTGTCACATTGAGATGGGGGCTACTCTCCTTTTCCAAAAGACAAATTTTAAATCTCCTACGAATTCAGGTCCAGTTTTCCCTTTCAGCATCAGCCACAGCAGCAGGGTCTAAGTCCTCAAAAGGTCAGTTGATGCTCCTTTATCTGTGTGTGGTGACTCCAAGGCTTGATTCCCCATGAGCTTTAAGGAAAAGAATGTTGTCAGCAGGTCATAGGAATCAGTCCATTGCTCAGCTATCTCCTGCTTAGGCCTTTGAGTCTTCCAGCTCTTTAGTAAGACTCAGCCTCTAGGCCAGAATGGTGTGAGGACTCATCAGACTGACAGATGGACCTACAATAAGCAAACTTGTACAAAAAGGTCAGCATTTTCCCTAAATGTTGCACATATTACTTAATTTTTACTCCTGTTCCATATCTAAAGTGGGTATCCCTAAAACATGGTTGTGAAAAGGTCTCCCATAAACTATTACTAAAGGGCTTAATTTAAGCCCACTTCCTGATGCTACCCTAATTTGGAGCAAGGCTATAGGGAGTGTTTGGCTCCATTTCACATGCATTTTCTGATGTGTTTTCACCAGGATCTTCTTTATTGTGTGGTTTGTCTTCTCATTCTTCCGAGTAGAAGAGGTCTCCAAGATGCATGTAGTTTCCATTGAATTTTTAGTGGCTCCTTAATCTTCTGGGATATCTCTGAAGTGAATGATGGTGTAGGTGTTAACCTTCTTTCCCTGAGACATTACTAAGGCTCTGGTGAGAGCTACCAGTTCAGCCTTTTGTGTTGAGTTTCCCAGAGCAAGCACCTCATCTTCTATTACCTTGTTTGTGGAGACTACTGCACACCTAGCTCCTGATCCGCCATCTTCTGTGAGTCTGCTCCTGTCTGTGGGTAGCTCCCACTCTGGTGTTGGCAGTGGCTAACCCAATAGTTCTGACCTGCTGAAATAAACTTGTTAGTGGTTTCTAAGCTGTCATGCTGGAGGGCTGAGTCTCCCTCTGAGCCAGGAGCAGGGTAACCAGGTTCAAGGTTGTGGTACTGTGTAAGATAACATTTGAGTTGTCTAACAGAATGATCTAGTATATTCCCATGTGCCCTGCCATCAGCCAATACCCTCCTTTCTGTTCCAATAGAGTTAGGACCTGGTGTGATACGTATACCATAGTAGGCTGCCCCAAAGTGAACTTCTCAACTTCCTGTAAGATGTCACAGGTAGCTGCCACTGCCTAAATGCATCGCTTTGTCATGTGATCTAATTTCTTTGAGAGATAGGCTGTGGGTTGGGGGATGTTTCCCAGAGTGACCTCAGTCCAGTCCTCTGCCTTTCATGGATGTATCATTTGAATGGTTTTTTAACTGGGTAATCCTACTGGAGAAATTGAAACTAACTTTTCTTCAAGGTATCAAATGCCATCTGACAATTTCTTGATCATTCAAAAGTTTCAGAGTTCAGTCATTTTAAGGAATTACACCATCGTTTTGCTATAATCCAAAGTCTGGAATAGAAATTCATCAGAATGCTATAATCCTTAATAACCCATGAAGCTGCCTCCAGTTCTCTGGGATTTTTATTGGAGCAATTGCTTGTTTTCTATCCACCATCAAGCCCTTAATACCCTGTTTCAGTTGAAACCCAGATATGTCACCTCTTGTTTGTAAACCTGGGTCTTATGATGGGATAGTTTATATTTTCTTTTTGCCAAATGATTCAGGACTATGATGGTATTAAGCAAATGGTCTTCATAGGTATTGCTATCAGTAAGTCATCTATGCATTATAAAAGAACTCCTCATTTCAATCAAATATTCTGTATGTCCTTTACTAATTCTTCCCAAAATATACTCACAGAGTTCTTAAATCCTTGTGGTAACATGGTCCAACAGTGTCGTACATGGCTTTAGTTTCTGGGTTTTGCCATTCCAAGGCAAATAGTAGCTGAGCCTGTTCATCATTGGGATGCAGAAAAAAACATCTTTCAAGTCAAGGACTGAAAACCATTGGCTATCCCCAGTCACCATGGTTAATAGGGTATAAGGGTTGATAACCATAGGATGAATGTCCTGAACAATGTCATTTATGGTGCTAACATCATGTACAAATCAATACTCATTCATAGTGTGGCTCTTTAGCAAAATGAGAGCAGTTAAGGAATTGGCATGACCTAATATTAAAAATTTTGTAATATTGGCTGAATCCCCTCTAATGTTTCCTTCTTAAGGGAATATTATTTCTTTCATGGGATCTGTGCCCCATTTTTTATGTTAATTTTTATGGCTGGAGGTTAACCATTTTTCCCGGGGTCCCATCAGCCCAAATGGTTTGATTGACCTGCTTATACACCTTGGGGGAGAAGAATCACAAAGCGTGCACCCAGCCTGGCGGTACATCATGCCCATAGTACCAATCTCTGACTGTGAAGTGCCTCCTGCCCCTTCCTCAGGTAGCTGATCTATGGGACAAAGAACAGGGACAGGGTGGCCCATCAATGACAACCTCCACCAATGTTGGTAGACACGGTTGACCTGCCCCCACTGTCTTTGCATTTCCATCACTCCTGGTCATTGTTTGGTTTCTCGATTAATTCCAAGTTCTCTCCCTTCTGTAATGTGAGATTTTCAGTTATAAGCTGAAAGTGTACAGTTTCTGGACCACATGCAGGACATAGGTATCCTGGCCATTATTCAGGCAAGCCTTGCAGCAGGCTAGGAAACTGGGGAATTCAGAAAACAGCTCTTCCACCTCTGCTAGGATGTAGTTGGAGGAGAACTAGCTCAGGGCAGACTTGAGAACGTCTGGAATGCTGAGGTCAGAGGTGTAGTTGGTATGCTCTTATTGGCAGGGTACTCAGCATCCATGCTAGGTATTGGGAAAGCATCCCAACACTGGTCTTCCTCTTGCTCTTGCTGAAGCCTTGTGTTTCCTTTGGATTCTTCATGAGGAAGCCCTTCTTCAGACTCATCTGCCTATCAACATAATATGAAGGCACATAGCCTGTCCTTCTGGCCACATTCCTCACCCATGTCCTGGAGTCATTTGGCAGACACATGTGCCAGTTCCTGATGTCAAGTTTCAGGTCCTGTTGGGAAATTCAGTCCCACCTTGGAATAACAACAACTTCTGTCATCTTTTATGAAGACCTTCTTCAGTAGAGATGACTGGCAAAACAGAGCTATTCAAAAGGAGAACTTTTTAGCTGATTATACCTCTGAAGTTATAAAGCTGTAGGTGGCTCACTCAGGAACTGATTCCCTGGAGGCACCAGGAATGAAATGAAACTAGGAAGGGGGGGGGAAATCAATGAAACCTGCATTATAGAGCACATACCCTTGTGACTAACTGAGGTTTGATCCTCTGTGGTTCCTCAGGAGACAGTGTAGAGCACACCTCAGAGTACTGTCTCCTGAGAGATAAGGGACCGCCCTCTCTCACTGGTTGCGTGCCCCTACTGGAGTATTAACTCCCCTGGGGTTCTTGCCTGCCACACCCATGCTTAATACAGGCACCTCAGACAGGAAACCACCAGTGCTTGTAGAAGAATATCCATGGCCTATGCCTCAATGGAAGATACAGGGGAGTACTGTCCAGGCCAATAGTATCTGCTACACCCCCCATTAACGCCTTCACTCTGCCATGACGAATTACAAGTTACAGATAAAAAAACTAATACTCAGTAGATTGATGGTTCAGGTCATGGAATTCATGAGAGTGGAGAGTTGGGCCTGTTTCATTCACTGTGGGGGCAACTTTCCTTGCAAGTCCCCCCGTGTGCCACAGATGAGACTAAACATAACTGAGACATGATGTGATCTGCTTGGGGAGAAGAGTTGGCCAGTTTCTCAGGGGAAAAAGGCCTTGAGCCCCTTCCTCCAGGGGCTTTTATTGGGTTGTAATACATAGTAGGAATACAGGGTGGCAAGGATCAAACAGTAGATAACATTTCAAAGAAATCTGAGGGCTTAGTGTGAGTCAGTGTCTGTCAACAAAGGGGGCTGCAGAACTTTGGGGAGACATACTCATTTCCTCTGGGACCCTTATCATATGAATGAAAGCACTCTTAGTAGAGCAGATTTTACAGGTTTATCAGGAAGTCTTTGCGATGCCAGAATTTTCCCCAGGACACTCTCTAGCAAGGCAAGAAGCTGCACCCCTCCCCATCAGGTATTCAGGCTTAAGGAGACTAGAGCCAGGAAGCTCTTCTCCCAGAGAACATGGGGACTTGGGCCTTGTCAAAGCCAGGGGGTGAGAGTCCACTGCTCCCTCTTTGTCGCAGCCTCCCTGAGTCCTTCCATCATGGCCTCCCCAGTGGTCGTGTCTGGCCTAGGTTGCCCTTCCTCTGAGGGGTCTTACTCGTCAAGGACTTCCAACCATGCTTTGGGGGCAGGGAAGAAACTGAGGCAGCATTTGCTACCAGAGACAAGCTTTGTCTCCTGTGGCTCCCATTGTAAAGGTCACTGACTCCTCTTTAGTCACAAGAGGTAGTTACAATTCCTAGAACCAGGCAGAGTGGTCCACAACAATTCACTCTTTATGCAGAGCTTCTATATAAGGGCTGGCACTCTAAGACCTTGAATAATCTTTGCACAATGAAGGAACATCACACAGCAACAAAGACTTGGTCAAGTCAAGACTTGAGCTGGGATCTCCTCCAAATAACCCCGTGTTTCCCCCTCTGATCTGGTAAGACTGTAACATTACCAGCAGATAGCACAGGGTGTGGCATGTGGGTATAGAAAACAGTTGTATGAATAAATGGTGAAACAAATAAACAATGTATTCTTTACCTTTATGTTTCATCTTTCCCTCTCTTACTTATGAATCACAGAAAAAATCCAGAAGCAAAAGAAAGACAGTCCCAGAACCACACAATCATGAAAAAATGAGGATTTCCAACAGAAATTCACACAGCTGCTACTTTTACACAGATCAAAACCCAGAGGATATGATTTTCTACTCTGGAAAAGGAAACGTAAGGTTATGGATGATCAAAAACATTTGATTGAGGTCAGAGATTTATTTGGCCCAGGCCCAGGTACCCAGGAAGAGCCTCCCACAGTCGTACTGCATGGGGTTGCTGGAATCGGGAAGTCAACCCTGGCCAGGCAGGTGAGGAGAGCCTGGGAGGAAGGCAGGCTGTACAGGGACCACTTCCAGCATGTCTTCTACTTCAACTGCAGAGAGCTGGCCCAGTCCAGGACAATGAGTCTTGCTGAGCACATCTCCAAAGACTGGGCTGACTCTGCAGCTCCCATTGGACAGATCCTGTCTCAGCACAAGAAGTTGCTCTTCATTCTTGATAACTTGGATGAACCAAAATGGGAATTTAAGGGGCAGAGTCCTAAGTTCCATCTGAACTGGAGCCAGCAGCAGCAGGTGCACACACTGCTGGGCAGTTTGCTGAAGAAAACCTTACTTCCCGAGGCTTCCCTGCTCATCACAGCTCGGATCACAGATCTGGGGAAGCTCATTCCTTTAAAGCAGCCATGCTGGGTGGAGGTCCTGGGATTCTCTGAGTCAATCAGGAGGGACTACTTCTACATGTACTTCACAGATGAAAGCCAAGCAGTTAGAGCCTTCAGCTCAGTTGAATCCAACCCAGCACTCTTGACCATGTGTGTCATGCCCTGGTGTCTTGGCTGGTCTGCACTTGCCTGAAGCAGCAGATGGATCAAGGGCAAGAACTCTCACTGACTTGCCAGACAACCATTGCCCTCTGTCTGCACTTTTTCCACATTCTCCAAGCTCAGTCTCTTGGGACTAAGCTGTGGAATTTCTGCTAAGGGCACCTGGCAAGGAAAGACTCTGTTCAGCCCTAAGGACCTCAAAAAACATAGGTTAGATGAGGACATCATCTTTACTCTCTTAAAGATGGGTGTTCTTCAGAAGCACCGCACCTCTCTTAGCTACAGCTTCATTCACCTGTGTTTTCAGGAGTTCTTTGCAGCAATGTACCATGCTTTAGATGAGGAGTTAATAAGCATCATAACTATGAGGAAGTTGATAGGAGAGTATAAGATGGTTGGTGTGTTTGGGGAGCCAATTACATGTTTTTTATTTGGTCTTTTGAGTGAGCAGGGGATGAGAGAGATGGAGAGCATCTTCCAATGCGAGATTTCTCAGAAGTGGCATCTCCAACTGCTGCATTTGGCCAAAAAGGAGGTTGACCTCACACAGCAGAACCTACAGCCATATTGTTGGCACTCGCTTCACTCATTTTATGAGATTCAGCATGAAAATTTTCTGATAAAAGTGATGTCTGGTGTCCCTGAAATGAGGATATGTGTCCTAACTACATGGAGCTCCTCGTGTTCACTTTCTGCATTAAATTCAGCTGATGAGGTGGCTCCAACTGAATGAGGATGAACTGCACCAAGAAGCACAAAGGCCTACAGGTGTCATTCTGTGAGTGCTCCCCCTCACCTCCCCCCAGCTACTCTGTTGTTTCCTCTGTTCTGAGCCCTGGAGGAATTCTCAGTAAGCCTGGCCTCAGTGGCTAAAGGACTGGGGTCACCAGGGACTTCTAATGACCAAATCTGACTCTAATTCTCTGTCTACCTAGGACCCTGTGCAGCAATGTCTGAATATGTGACCTTCTCTATGTGCCTCTGGGAGGCCTGCTGTGGCCCTGCCTTGTACTGATGCTTCTCCCCCTGTCTCTGTCATGATGGCCACCTTCACTCCTGGGGCACGTCTACCCCCAGGCTCATATCAGCTTCCATCCACCCAGCCCACCTGCCTCTGTTTCTTCTCTTGACATGCTACTCTCCAGGCACCACTCACTGACTGCTTCATGAACACCCTTTATAGCTCTTGACTATGAGTTTGGCCTTGAGATTCCTCCCATTACCCCTGAACATGTCTGTGTCTGAAAAGGAGTCTCTATTTTTCCTGAAAAATGAATTTTCTTGTGTGTGTCAACAATGCACAATTGCCCCAATCTCCATCTGAATATGACCTATTAGCTCTCTCTAACAACCCTGCAACCCCAGCAACACTGTTACCTTCCATATCTAGGTTCTGCAACTCAGTGGTATACTGTTCCTTTATTTCTTTGAAATACTTATCTCTCCTGTAGATAATTCACTTTATAAATAAGTATTATACACTGATTTTTATGCCACACCCTAAATATCAAAGATTAATAAAGCACATATCTGTCTCAAGGAACTAGAGCCTGAGAGAGAAGACAGATATCCATCTGGTAACCAAAATAGAGTAAAAATGCTGTGATAAGAGAGGCATAGAAGAGGCAGTTGGTAGCCCAAGGAGGGTAAGGATCCCATGAGTGTTCTACAAAAGAACAGAAACTCCAAGGAAAAAATATAGAACTTGTGTGTTTTATTTTCAGATGTATAAATTGTTTCTAATGTAAAACTCATGTACATTGTAGAAAAATGAGGACATGTAAATAAGCAACAAGGTCAAAATTAATTATCAACCATAAATTCCTCACTCAGAGGTGACCATCAATCAAAGTGAAGATATAGGGACTTCAGGTCAAGATGGAGGTGTAGGTAAACATGCCTCATCTTCTTGCACAACCACATCAAAATTACAACTAAAATATAGAACAACCATCACTAGGAACCATCAGAAATTGAGTTGAATGGAAGACCAACATCTATGGAAATAAGAAACCACATCCATCCAGATTGGTTGGAGGGCCAGAGATGAGACATGGCATGGACTGGCCCCACACTCATGTGTTGTGGACAAAATTTTGGGAGAGATATTGGGAGTGAGAGTCCTAGTCTCCTGCCACACCCCCCAGTACAGGGTTCTGGTGCCAAGAAGTTAAGTCCCTATAACTTCTGGCTGCAAAAACCAGCAGGGATTGAATCAGTGGAAGAAACTACTGGAGTCCAAAGCAGTTCCTCTGAAAGGGCTCACACACAGACTTACTCAGACTCACTCCCAAATAGCTCCAACACCAGAGTGGAAGCCTTAAGAGCACCAGTGGTGTACAGGGAGGAACTATAGTATCTGGCATCAAGACAAGAGCTGGGGGACAGCTTTCTCCCATACAGTGAGTCAGGCAGAGGCCATAGTTCCTTTTCTAAACCCTTGCTCCCAACAGAGCCACAGAGCAAGCTGGTGAGTGCCATATATGAGACTCCATCAACCTGCCTAACAGTTTGCCAGCTGTGGAGATTCCCCTGAGGCTCCACCAAACCAATTTGGAGACCCACTCAAGCTGTTTTCAGTGGCTGTTCTATATGAATGGCTAGGCTTGGCTAGTGCTTCACAACTTCCTAAATTCTCTCAAACAAGCAACAGCCGACCTCCACTAGTTCCCAATCCTCATACCTCTTGCTCAGTGTCCCTAGGACTGGCACTAGCAGCAGCCAGCCTGGATCCATAGCTTGGCTTCACCTGTAATTTTCCAAAACCAGCAAAAGTAGCAGCCATTTGTAGATTGTTTTGTAGCTCATGCAGGGTGGCTCTGGGGAGAACACTGGTGGGAGCAGACAGTGGCCTGCACCACCCAGGAAACAGCAAAACCTATACACTGAGTGGACAACTACTGACCAATTGGAGCACCACCACCCAGCCCCTACACAGCTGACACTCCACAGAGGGCAGATTTTGGTGGTCAGTGGTCCCAGCCATCCTCTGCAGTTGACTGACCTGGGTAAATTCCTCCAATTTATTGGCCAAGAAAAACGAAGTCTCAACTACAAGAGGAGGAGGATGTACTCAGCCAACACAAATGGCACACCTCATGTATGCAGCTTGGGTGATAGGTGTGGCTGTGCAACTGAACTCTACAGGACACCTATTACATTAGGCCACACTAACAAGACAAGGAGTCATAGAAGCTCTACCTAATACATAGAAACAAACACAGGAAGGCTGCCAAAATGAGGAAATTAAAAAAAAAAAAAACATGGCCCAAATGAAAGAACAGATCAAAACTCCAGAAAAATACTAAACAAAATGGAGATAAGTAATCTATCAGTTGGAGAGTTCAAAACACTGGTTATAAGAATGCTCAAGGAACTTAGTGAAGACCTCAACAGCATAAATCAGATTCATTCAGAACCAAAGATACACTAGCTGTAACACAGAACAATTTACAGGGAAACGACAGTAGAGTGGGTGAAGCCAGAATCACATAACTGATTTAGAACATCAGGAAGAAAAATACAACCAATTAGAACAACAAGGTGAAGAGGGAATTTTTTTAAAAGGAGAATGGAAGAAGCCTCTAGGACAACTTAAAACATTCCAACATTCTCATCGTAAGGATGCCAGAAGGACAAAAGAAAAAGCAAAAAATTGAATATCTATTTGAAAAAACAATGAAGGAAACCTTCCCTAATTTGGTGAAAGAAATAGATATGCAAGTCCAGGAAACACAGAGAGTCCCAATTATGATGGATGCAAAGAAGCCCACTCCAAGACACATCATCATTAACATGCTAAACGTTAACAATAAAGAGAATCTTAAAAGCAGCAAGAGAAAAGCAGTTAGTTACCTACAGGAGAGTTCCCGTAAGATTGTCAGTTGATTTTCAAAAGAAATTTTGCAGGGGGAGAGGATAGATCATAGACAGTGAATGAAAGTCACGCTGACCTCTTTTCAGTGCCAATCTGGAATTGCAATTCAATTGTGGAGGAACCACCCAGAACAAACAACTGAGCAATAACCAGACAGAAGCCATGTAACTTTGGACAGACAGAAGAACCAGCTTTGGCACAACCTGTCTGGTAAGGAGTGTGGTAGAGACTCGAGAGGGCTGCCTGGGCAGCCACAGGTGGCAGCACTAGAAGGATAATTAAGCAGCCGGTTGGATTCCCCCTAAGAAGAATGGGGCCTAAACCCTGAACCAGGATTCCCAGTCTACAGCACCTGAGCCCAAAAGAGTACACAGACAACAATGAGCAGCAAAAAAACAGCAAGGTTGCAGAGACAGACAGCTGGAGACACAAGAGCCATTAAAAGGGCCAATGCACAAATTTTCATTTGCAGTCACTTACCCTGGGCTCTGGCAAAGGTAGTAGCAGAGTAGGCTGGTGACGCCTGAGGAGAGACCAAGGACTGAAGCTTTTGGGAGAGAACTGATAGAGTAGAATCCAAGATCCTGGTGCTGAGTCATCCCCCAGACAGCAGCAGCTCTTGTGCTTAGGCAGACCACTCCCCTCCAAGAAGCAGCAGCCTGAGGGGAAACAAAGTCTCTTTTCTGGCTCTGTGGTGCTTAAGCCTGACTGCTAAGTGCAGAGTGATCAGATGAACAACTGAAGGAAAGAACCAGGGACACTAGATCCCTGCCAAAAGCAGGGCAGGGTAGTCTAGAGAGACTTGAGGAGAGACTGGGTATGGAGACCTTGGGTAGAGAACTGAGAGTAGCGCTGGGATCCTGGTTCTGAGCCAACCCCCATATGCAGCAACCATCCTGCCCAGGCAGACCACTTCCCTCTGATCACCAGCATCCTGAGGGGAAACAATAGCCCCCACCTCAGGAGGGATTTGGCCCCACCCTATGGGGCTTAAACCGGACTGCTGAGTACAGAGGGACCACCTTAACAATTGAAGCAGACAGCCAGGGTCAGCAGATCCCTGGAAGTATCAAACAGACTGACTAAGGTCAGACGAGGTCAACATCTGACATCATCAGAGGCAGATTCAGAAAGAAAAAAAACAATGGTAAATACAAAGAGGCTGAAGAGGCTACAAGAAAGCCACTGTGGTCTTCATGATTTGTGATATATTCTTTCCTGCATTGCTTTTTAACATTCATTTCTTGTCCAACAAGTTTGTACGTATGAAGTCACTAGATTTTATACTGTAGTGTACTTCAATTCACATATTTTGCCCCTCCCTCCTCTTAGCCCATTTTACCTTCTTCTTTCCTCGCATTATTTTCATTTCAAATTTTGTTTTCTCTCTTGCTACAACTTATTTCCATTCCACACTCTTACTGTTTCTCCCTTGTCCAGACACACAAAAGTAATTTTTTTGTCAAGGGTCATCTCACATCCTTTTTCTCTGCTCTTAAAATACTCGCGTTCTCTCTCCACTTTAACAATCTTTGCTAGTTGATTGTGGATAAAGTAGTTGTTGTTGCATTGTTTTTCAGTTGTATCTCTACAGCTTAACTAAATTCTGTATTTCAAATATCAAATTTTACTTGTCTTCTCTCCTACTTTTTTCATTTCAAATTTTAATTTTACCCTCTTAGCCTGTTCTTTTTTTATCTTTCTTCTATTTCTCTTTTATCCTGCCCTTTTATTTTTCTTTTTTCTTCTTTTATCCTTTTTTTCTTTTCTTTACATCCCAAATTTTAATTTTTCCCTCTCTTAGCCTGGTTTTTGTTCCTGGCTCTTAGTATTCTCTCTCCATCTATCATTTCAAAATCACTTCCCATTTTTCTAAACACCCCTTAGACTTTTCTTTGGTTTTTTCCCTCTTATTCCCATACAACCTATATTAATTTTAGCTCATTTGTTGTTGAAAGAACTGTGATGGATCTTTCTCTCCAATTTGGCTTCTATATTTTTATTATTTACTATTTTCCTTTCTTTTTCTTTCTCTTTCTCACTTTATTTTTTGTATAATTTTAATTTCAGTTTAAACCTAATACTATGTGCTTCCCATCGCACACTCCATTCCACGTGCTTCATTCCCTTTTTTATTCATGAAATAAATTTTACCTTCTCTCTCTCCATTGCTCCAACTCCCAACTCTTATTAGTGCTCTTTCCTCTACCCTCTCAAAATCATTTTTTTCTTTCAGTAGGTCATCTCATATCTGCTCTCCTTTCTTATAATAGCCTTAATATCTTTATACCCTTGTTAATACTGGTTCATTTGCTGTTGACAGTGAGATCGTGGAGGGGAGTTACATGTGCAGGTGTGGGTTTGTTCCCTGGGCTTTGTGGTTTTGTTCTGGCAACACCTGCACAACAGTACACAAGACATGGTGGACGGAGTGATGCTCAGTCAACCAGATGGAGGGAGGAACCCACCAAGGAAAGACCCAATGACAATCAAAACACAATCACATCCAGAAAAACAGCATAAATTGCATAAAAATCACTCCAAGAGCATCAAGTTCAGGTGATCAAGGAGACAGCACCACTGAATCTCACAGGCATCCTACCACAGAAGTTCACAACACAAAGTCAGGAAATCAAAACACATCAATTTAAGAAGCAGAAGTAAACAAGAAGAGTCCCACAAATAATGGGAAGGCAAAGAAACAACCCCCAATCAAAAAGAAGGAAGGAATCCTCAGAAAGAATAATAAATGAAATAGAGGCAAGTCAACTATCAGATACTGAGTTCAAAACAATAGTTATAAAGAAGCTCAATGAGCTCACTGCAAACTACCAAAAACTACAGGAAAACTATGAGGAACTTACTGAAAATTATATCAGGATTAAAAAGGACATAGAAACAATCAACAAGGGCAAACAGGAAATGAAAAATACAATTTCTGAATTAAAGAATACAATAGAAGGAGTCAAAAGCAGGCTCAATGAAGCAGAAAATTGAATCAGTGTGCTGGAGGACAAGGTAAGCAAAAACTCCCAAAAAGAGCAAGAAAAGGAAAAAAGACTGAAAGAAAACATAGGGGTTAGGGGAAATGCAGGACAACATGAAACAAAATAATATCCATATAATAGGGATACCCGAAGGAGAAAAAGAGGAGCAAGGAATAGAAAAACTGTTTGAAAAAGTAGTGATGAAAAACTTCCCTAATTTTATGAGAGAAAATGCCACACAAGTCCAAGAAGCAGAGAAAGCCCCAATCAAGAGTAACCCAAAGAGGCCCACTGGAAGATACATCATTCACATGTATCTTTACATTCACATGTAAAATAGCAAAATTCTAAGACAAAGAGAGAATCCTAAAAGCGGTAAGTGAAAAACAGGAAGTAACATACAAGAGAGCTCCAATAAGGCTTACACCTGACTTCTCAAGGGAAACTCTACAAACCAGAAGAGATTGGCAAGGAATATTCCAAGTAATGAAACCAAAGTCTTGCAACTGAGTCTACTCTATCCAGCAAGGCTCTCAATTAAAATGGAAGGCCAAATAAGAAGTTTCCCAGAGAAAAGAAGTCTAAAAAAATATACCTCCTTCAAACCAGCATTGTAGGAGGTGCTAAATGGTCTGCTTTAAGAGGAAGAATAAAAATAGTGAGAAAGAAAAGAACAAAGGTACACAGGGAGTAAAATGCCAATGAACAAGCACCTATCAATAACAACCTTAAATACAAATGGGTTAAATATTCCAATCAAAAGACATAGAGTAGCTCAATAGATAAGGAAACATGACCCACACAGATGCTGCCTACAAGAGACCTACCTCAGAACAACATACCTACAAAACTGAAAGTGAAGGTTTGGAAAAAAATATTCCAAGCAAACAGACAGGACAAAAAAGCCAGAGTAGCAATACTTATATTTGACAAAATAGACTTTAAAACAAAGGCCATAAAAAGACACTCAGAAGGACACTTCATAATACTCAAGGGAAGAATCCATCAGGAAGATGTAAACAGAATTCCGCCAATATGGAGGCATAGGTGGAAGCACTGTGCCTTCTCTCACAACCAAGTTTGAATACAACAAAGGTTTGGAAAAAAAGATGCAGCCAAAGAACAGAAAATTGAGCTATATGGAAGTCCGACAAAAACGAACCGTTCAACTGGACCGGTAAGAGAGGCGGAGCCAGCAGCAGAACAGGGTCAGGCAGGAAGGATCCCCCAACCCCAGGCGCCCAGGCAGCCATGCCTGGGGTAGCAACGGGCGGACCCAGTGAGGGCGCGAAGAGGTAGGCTGACTGTGGTCACACATTCACGCTCAGTGAGACAGACCACACAGGCCCCAGAGGTGGGAAGCACGAGAGGGGACGGCCATTGCTCCTTTGACCCCTGCCCCCACATACAGCGTCACAACCCAGTGACTGAGTTGCCCCGCCCTGGTGAACACCTAGGGCTCCACTTCTCATACATAACAGGCATGAACAGTCCAAAATACGACTCAAGAATTCAAAGCCCTAGAGCTGATAACTCTAAGCAACCAGAAAATAGCGAACCTTTCAGATGCAAAGTTCAAAATACTGGTAATCAGGATGCTCACAGAACTGGTTGATTTTAGTCATAAATTAGAGGAACATACAAAGGCTGAGCTAATTGAAATGAAGGGAAATACACAGTGAACCAATAGTGATGGAAATACACAGGAACCAATAGTGATGGAAAGAAAACTGGACTCAAATCAAGGGAGTGGAGAAGAAAGGAAGGAAGAAATGACCAAACAGAAAAAATGTGAAGTAACAAGAATCCAAAAAAATGAGGAGAGGCTTAGGAACCTCCAGGACATCTTTAAACATTCCAACATTCGAATTATAGGGGTACCAGAAGGGGAAAAGAAACAGCCACAAGTGGAAACTTATTTGAACAAATAATAAAGGAGAACTTCCCCAGTCTGACAAAGGAAATAGACTTCCGGGAAATCCAGGAAACTCAGAGGGTCCCAAAGAAGTTAAACCCAAGAAGGAACACACCAAGGTACATCATAATTACATTAGCCAAAATGAAAATGATGGAGAGAATCCTAGAAGCAGCAAGAGATAAGGGGACAGTCACCTACAAAGGAGTGCCCATCAGACTGTCAGCGGATTTCTCAAAAGAGACCTTATAGGCAAGAAGGGGCTGGAAAGAAGTATTCCAAGTCATGAAATCCAAAGACCTACAGCCAAGACTGCTCTATCCAGCAAAGCTTTCATTTAGAATGGAAGGGCAGATAAAGTGCTTCTCAGATAAGATCAAATCCAAGGAGTTCATCATCACCAAGCCCTTATTATATGAAATGTTAAAGGGACTTATATAAGAAAAAGAAGATAAAAAATATGAACAGTGAAAGGACAGCAAACTCACAGTTATTAACAACCACACCTAAAACAAAAGCAAACCAAGAGGACAGCTACATCAAGAGCGGAGCCATAGAAATGAAGAACACATGGAGGGTTAGCAACAGGGGAGTCAGAGGAGGAAGGGGGGAGAAGGTACAGAGAATAAGTAGCATAGACGGTAGGTAGAAAATAGATAGGGGGAGGGCAAGAATAGTATGGGAAATATAGAATCTAAAGAACTTGAGACACATGGTCATAAACTAAAGGGGGGAATGGTTGGGGAGGGGGTGTGCAGGGTGGAGGGGAATGAAGGGGGGAATAAAACAACTGTAATGATATAATCAATAAAATATATTTTTTAAAAGAGAACAAGAGAAGCAACACACACACATGCACAAAAAATAAGACGTAAACAATATAAACATATACGCACCCAACATAGGAGCACTGAAACATTTAAGAAAAATCTTGGAGAACTTCAAGAAAGATATAGACAGCAACATACTTATACTAGTGGATTTTAACACCCAACTGCTAAAAATATATAGATCTTGCAAACAAAATATTAACAAGGATATTGTGACATCGAACAATGCCCTAGACAAAATGGATTTAACTGATATATAGAGAACCTTTCATCAGCAACCTTTCAGGATGCTCAGAGAATTGGTTGAATTTAGTGGCAAATTAGATGAAAAAATGAAGGCTATGCTAAGTGAAATAAAGAAAAATGTACAGGAAACCAATAGTGATGGAAAGGAAACTGGGACTCAAATCAATGGAGAGGACCAGAGGAAGAAAGAAACATCCAATCAGAAAAGAATGGGCCCTGGCTGGTGTAGCTCAGTGGATTGAGCGCGGACCTGTGAACCAGAGGATCAAGGTTCAATTCCCAGTCAGGGCACATGCCTGGGTTGCAGGCTGGTTCCCTGCAGGCCAACTCCCAGCAGGGGACACACGAAAGGCAACCATACATTGATGTTTCTCTCCCTCTCCTTCCCCTCTAAAGATAAATAAATAAATAAAATCTTTAAAAAAAAGAAACAATTTAAAAAAAAAGAAAAGAATGAAGAAACAAGAATTCAAAAAAGTGAGGAGAGGCTTAGGAACCTCCAGGACATTTTTAAACATTCCAACATCCAAATTATATGGTACCAAAAGGAGAAAAGGAAGAGCAACAAGTGGGAAAGTTATTTGAACCAATAATAAAGGAGAACTTCCCCAATCTGACAAAGGAAATAGACTTCCAAGAAGTCCAGGAAGCTCAGAGAGTCCCAAAGAAGTTGGACCCAAGAAGGAACACACCAAGACACATCATAATTACATTACCCAAGATTAAAAATAAGGAGAGAATCTTAGAAGCAGCAAGAGAAAAGGAGACAGTTACCTACAAAGGAGTTCCCATAAGACTGGCAGTTGATTTCTCAAAAGAGACCTTACAGAAGGGGCTGGAAAGAAGTATTCCAAGTCATCAAAGGCTCTTACTTACATCCCCGGTTACTCTATCCAGCAAAGCTTTCAGTTAGAATAGAAGGGCAGATAAAGTGCTTCTCAGATAAGGTCAAGTTGAAGGAGTTCATCATCACCAAGCCCATGAAAGAAAAAAGCCCACTTGAACAGTAAAAAGACAGCAAACTCATAATTATTAACAACCACACCTAAAACAAAAACTAAGCAAACAGCTAGAACAGGAACAGAACCACAGAAATGGAGATCACATGGAGGGTTATAAACAGGAAAGTGGGAGGAGGAGAGAGGGGGAAAAGGTACAGAGAATAAGTAGCATAGGTGGTAGGTGGGAAATAGACAGGGGGAGGATAAGAATAGTATGTGAAATGTAGAAGGTAAAGAACTTATATGTATGACCCACGGACATGAACTAAAGGCGGGGATTGTGGGTTGGAGAAGCTGTGCAGGGTGGAGGGGCGTGAAGGAGGAAAAATGGGACTACTATAATAGCATAATCAATAAAATATATTTTTTAAGAAACTGGTACATTTACACAATGTAATACTATGCAGCAGAAAGAAATAAGGAGCTCCTACCCTTTTCGACAGCATGGATGGGACTGGAAAGCATTATGCTAAGCGAAATAAGCCAGGCAGTGAAAGAAAAATGCCAGATGATCTCACTTGTACATGTAATCTATTTAACAAAAGAAAGAAGCAAGCAAATATATAACCAGAAACATTAAATTAAAGAACAAACTGATAGTAACTAGAGGTGAATCGGGGAGAGATAATGGGGGAAAATAGAGAAAACTCCATCAAGGAACATGTATAAAGGTAATATGGAAAAAGCCAAAAGGGGTAAGTTCAAGGGTGGGATGTGGGGATGAGTGGGGTAGGGGCCAAGGTGGGGTGAAAATGGAGACAACTGTACTTGCACAACAATTTAAAAAAAGACACTGAGTCAGCCAGGCAAGGCAGAGAGGACAGCAAGGATACTGTAAGCAAACCAGAAGTCCCTGAAGAAGTGACAAAGATTGGCCCAAGGCTGTGGGAGGGAGAGGAGGACCAATACGAGATAGTAAAGATGAGCAGCACAAGTATTTGGTTTGTAATTAAGCACTGTGCATTTTGATAATAGATTGTTACTTTTTAATTTCAGTCCTTCTGATTAAAGATTAAAGTTGACAAGTCTTCAGCAAAACAAAGTTTTAAAAAGTATTCTTCAACTTTCTCAAAACTAACTGAATGTCCAAAAAACAATTAACTTTCAAATGATAAGTTGGTTTGTACCCTTGCAGCATGTATATGTCTTAGAGCTATTAATGCTGAAACCTCACTAAGATATTTGAAAGTCTCTGTAGCACTTCCATCACCTCACAAAACCCTCCACGCTACATCGTCGTGTCCCCCTCTGGCAGCGAGGAGACTGGGTGAGGCACAGACCAGTGGAGTTCATGTGCTGACAGCTGGCTCCAGAGCCTCTGCTCCTCAGTTCCGCTCAGCTCTGCAGAACTGGGGGGGAGGATGAATGTAGCTGGGGAAATACTATAATAGGTCAAAAAGCTGGTGGGCTATCAATATATCTGGGAAGGAAATAAAGATGCTACTCTGGAACTTAAAATGGTATTTGAGTCATTGAGCCCTGGCAGAAGATGAAGTCATTTAAATACAGTGTGAAAGTGTAGAATTTAAGTTGGTGGAAATTCTACAAGGCTGTCTACCCTAACATTTTCACAGGAATGATTGGCTGATCATCAAATGTTCTCTCCTGAGATTATTTCCTTTGCCAACTCTCTACAGAGGACACTCTCTGGGTCACTGAGCCCGTCTCTGGCCATGCACTGTGCCAGGGGCCATGTCTACAACAGTGAGCAAACACAGACAGGATTCCAGCTTCACGAAACTTGCAGGTAATTATCATTAATCCCACAAACACATGTGTACTTACAGGCCCAGATAAGGGCCTCCCATGAAAATAACCTTAAGAAAGTGAATATTGAAGGACATCAAAAAATATGGAGAATTTATCTAAGCGAAGCAGAAGGGAATAAAGTTCAAAGTCCATGTGGCAAAAAGGAGGATGGTCTTTCATGGAACTGAAAGCCAGCCACTGAGGCTAGAGGATGGAAAGCCAAGGAGCAACAGGGGCTACAGGGATCATGCAGCCAGACCTGCTATGCAAAGGCCATGATGAAATCTGGGGGTGTTTTTATTTCTAATGCAATGTGATTATAACCAAAAGTTTCATCAGATCATTACATATTTAAAGCAGAAACAGATAGCACTATGAAAGATGGTAAAGAGTGGAGCAAAAGTAGAGGTTGGAAGCCAGTTCATAGGAAAGTCAGTAATTCCTGTAAAAATGGTAAAAGCTTGCAGGAAGGGACATTGTAAGAGTTTCTGCAAGAAATGGTACCATCTTAGATGATATTGGTGGCCATGGAAATGTAAAGAAGTGAATCGATTTAAGAGTTTAACAAAAAAAGGTGAAATCAACCAAAATGAATAATAGATTATATTTATAGACCAAGGAAGATGGAGACATAAAAGGAGATCTTTGGTTCAGGCCAGGGGAACACGTGGAATGGTGATACCTTCGCTCAGATGGCAAATAGTGGAAGAAACTGCTTCTGCTGGCCTTCTAGTTGTGTCCTAAATTAAAGAATTAGTCAAAGAGGATTTGGGGGAAGATGGCGACAGAGTAGCATGGAGGGAACCCAGCTCCCGTGCATCTGGTAGAAAATCCAGGTGGGTCTACCGAAGAATATCACAATCAACCAACAATTCCCCGACATTTATGAAAATAAGAGACCAGAGAGTGTCACAGAGGAACCAGACAGCTGCAGGTCGGCGAGGACTCCAGAAGGCGAGTGAGGACAAAAGCAGCTGCGCCCATGGCCTCCTAGGCTGCAGACCATGCCTGCGGTGCGCCCAAGGTGGGCGATCTCTGGCGGTGTGAGAGTATGGACGAGAAGCGGCGGGCAATCTGGGCCAGCATCATTAGTGGGAAACAGAAGCCCCGTCTGAATCCACGGCAAAGGCAGTCCTGAGAGGGCAGTTCATAGCAATACAGGCCTGCTTAAAGAAGATAGAAACATTTCAAACAAACAACCTAACCCTATGCCTGCAAGAACTCGAGGAACAACAACAAAGACAGCCCAGAGCAAGTAGAAGGAAGGAAATAACGAAGATCAAAGGAGAATTAAACAACATAGAGACTAAAAGCACAATTCTAAGGATCAATGAATCCAGGAGCTCGTTTTTTGAAAAGATAAACAAAATAGACAAGCCTTTAAGCAGGCTCATCAAGAAAAAAAGAGAGAGGACCCAAATAAACACAATCAGAAATGAAAGAGGAGAGATTACAACTGATACCACAGAAATAGAAGGGATTGTAAGGAATTACTATGCAGAGCTATATGCCAAGAAATTTGAAAACCTAGATGAAATGGACAAATTTCTAGAAAAATATAATCTTCCAAAGCTCAATGAAAAAGAAGCAGAAAACCTGAACAGGCCAATAACAGCAGATGAAATTGAAGAAGTAATCAAAAAACTCCCATCACACAAAAGCCCTGGACCAGATGGTTTCACAGGAGAATTCTACAAAGCTTTTAAGGAAGAACTAACCCCGATTCTTCACAGACTATTCCAAAAAATCCAAAAGGAGGGAAAACTCCCCAACTCTTTCTATGAAACCAGCATCATCCTAATTCCAAAACCAGATAAAGACACAACAAAGAAAGAAAACTTCAGGCCACTATCACTGATGAACATAGATGCTAAAATCCTCAATAAAATATTGGCAAATCACATCCAACAATACATCAAAGAGATCATACACCACGACCAAGTGGGATTCATCCCAGGGATGCAAGGATGGTTCAATATTCGTAAATCAGTAAATGAAATACACCACATAAACAAAAGCAAAGACAAAAACCACATGGTCATATCAATAGATGTGGAAAAAGCGTTTGATAAGGTACAACACCCATTTATGATAAAGGTACTCAGAAAAATGGGAA
>NW_028093006.1:0-678 GCF_014824575.4 Sturnira hondurensis
GCAGACCGAAAGGGGTCGTGGACTTTACACTGGTAATAACCAGCATCCTCCAGGAGGACAGGGTTTATAATGAGAATTCTGTGGCTCTTGGACAGCATTTTTCTCTTTGAGAGCTGCAGAGCCCTGCCATTAAACAACCACTCAATGGAAAGCGCATGTGATTCGCAGCTCATGACCACATTACCATTCTCTGAAACCGTGATATTGCTGGATATGATAATGGGTCGCCGTTCCACAGGCCCTGTGGAGAAACAGAGAATGCAACTGAGAGTGGGCTAAGATATGGAGCCATATGGCTTCCTCAGATATCTCAGCCACTCATAGTCCACAGAGAGCTATGCAAAGATCACCCTTGTGGGCCATTTGTGTTAGGTAGCTGCGACATAGAAATTTGGAAAAACCTTGATTCTTCCTCATGTGGAAATTATTATTATTAATCCCCGAGGTCTAAGACCAATTACAAGAAAGACTATTCCTTTGGGGAGCAGAAAAGGGTCTGAGACAAGGGTCTTAATCCTTGTAGGGACAGAGAGCTTGTGCCCTGTGGCCAGGAATTCGAGGACTCTGCATCCAGGTTCCAGGCTCTGAAGAGATGTTGGATTATTCATTCATTCATTCATTCATTCATTCATTCATTCATTCATTCATTAAGTTGCCCTTTATTTCTTTATAATTAAT
>NW_028093007.1:0-927 GCF_014824575.4 Sturnira hondurensis
GACTCTGCTTCTATGTGCTTTTCTCCTAACAATTCTATGGTGCTCTGAGCTTACAGGCGGCTGTACCGAAATAACGTTTCTGCTACTGTTTGCTCAGACCCAGCTGCTCCTTTTTTGATTTTTCCTCTCCACCCTGGGTCTCTCAGCTCAATACCTGGACTGCACTTAGGGCAGGCTGATTTCAGAGGCACGTGGTTTCTCCTCCTCTCTTCCCTGTTATGGTTCTTCAATAATGCAGCGTTACCTCTCTGATTTTAGGGGTTTCACTCTGTACTTTGTTTTCTTACAATGAATGCATGCTTCTCTGAGATCAGTCACTGCAGTTTCCTACTACTGGGTGTAGAGAGTGAGTTGTGAAGGTTTCCAATTTATCCCTTCAGCAGGGGGGGATTGGAGGCTCTTAACCCAATAATTCCCAGGGAGGGCAGTGCAGGCTTTCAGACCTGTGTTCTTTCTTCTCCTCTCTGCCCCTCTGCCTGGGCTTCATCAGGATCGTGTTCCTTCACAAAATTTTGATTTTGCTTCTACCTCTTAAGTTTTCACCTAGTGATTCTGTGGTGCTGAGCTCAGAGGCAGCTGTACGGAAATAACATTTCTGGTACTGCTTGCTCAGACCCAGCTATGAAGGCCCATTTTCTCTCCGCACCAGGCTGTGAGCCTAATACCTGGAGGGCTGCCAGTGCAGGCTGAATTCAGAGGCACCTTGTGTCTTCTCCGCGCTGCCTCCTTCCTGTTCTCCATCAGGGCCCTGTTACTTCCCTGAGTTTATCGGTCCTGATCTCTCTGTTGTTTTCTCACAGTGAATGCATGCTGGTCAGAGATCAGAGACTGCAGTGTCTTCTCCTTGGTGCCCAGAGCAAGGCCTGGACGTTTCTCTTTCCCCTTCAGCAGGGGGGCTCTCAACCCCAGAATTGAGAGGGACTTGAG
>NW_028093008.1:0-727 GCF_014824575.4 Sturnira hondurensis
GCTTCCCTCCGGCGCCCGCCTCCGCGACCCCCACCAGCACCGCAGCCACCACACCAGGGCCACGCGCCCCGCTCCACTGCACGTGAGTGTGCCACCGCTGTCAGCCCTCCACCACTGGGTTCGCCCCCTGGGGCCTGCGTGGTCCGCCTCACTGCGCGCGAATGTGCGACCTTGGTCAGTCTGCCCCACACCCTGACTAGGTCTGGGCTGCCTGCGCTCCTAGGTCTGACCTGCCTGACCCAGCTCCGCTGCTGGCTCCACCTCTTACCGTCCCCGTTGAACGGTTCATAGCTGTCGGACTTCCGTATAATTCGGTTTTCTGGTCTCTGGGTGTGTCTTAGTTCTCCAAAACTTTTGTTGTATCCAAACTTGGTTGTGGGAGAAGGCACAGTGTTTCCACCTATGCCTCCATCTTGGCGGAAGTCCCCCAACACTATTTGTTAAAGAGGCTATTTTTACACCATTTTATATTCTTGCCCCCTTTGTTAAATATTAATTGGCTGTAGAGACAAGGGTTTACTGTAATTTTGTCATGTATAATGCATACTTTTTTTGGTCCAAATTTAAGGATGCACATTATATGTGAGTATAATGATCACATGCCATGGTTATAATAATCCTGTATATAATGTATGTAAAAACATGGATGTGCATTATATACAGCAAAATATGGTATTTCTGGGCTCTCTATTCTGTTTTGATGATCTGTGTGTCTGTTCTTATGCCA
>NW_028093009.1:0-11849 GCF_014824575.4 Sturnira hondurensis
GTTCATGTCCATCTGTCACAAGTTCTTTAGATTCTGTATTTCCCATAGTATTTCTGCCCCCCGTCTATTTTCTACCTACCGTCTATGCTATTTGTTCTCTGTACCTTCTCCCCGCTTCTCCTCCTCCCACTCCCCTGTTGCTAACCCTCCATGTCATCTCCATTTCTATGGTTCTGCTCCTGATCTACCTGTCCTCTTAGTTTGCTTTTGTTTTAGGTGTGATTATTAATAATTG
The DNA here is from genome assembly GCF_014824575.4 of Sturnira hondurensis. Lineage (NCBI taxonomy): Eukaryota > Metazoa > Chordata > Mammalia > Chiroptera > Phyllostomidae > Sturnira > Sturnira hondurensis. The sequence continues at coordinate 236 of NW_028093009.1, forward strand.
TGAGCTTGCTGTCCTTTCCTGTTCCTATTTTTTATCTTCTTTTTCTTAGATAAGTCCCTTTAACATGTCATATAATAAGGGCTTGGTGAAGATGAACTCCTTGAATTTGATCTTATCTGAGAAGCACTTTATCTGTCCTTCCATTCTAGATAAAAGCTCTGCTGGATAGAGCAATCTTGGCTGTAGGTCTTTGGATTTCATGACTTGGAATACTTCTTTCCAGCCCCATTTTGCCTGTAAGGTCTCTTTTGAGAAATCCGCTGACAGTCTGATGGGCACTCCTTTGTAGGTGACTCTCCCTTATCTCTTGCTGCTTCTAGAATTCTCTCCTTCATTTTAATCTTGGCTAATGTAATTATGATGTGCTTTGGAGTGTTCTTCCTTGGGTCCAACTTCTTTGGGACTCTCTGAGCTTCCTGGACTTCCTGGAAGTCTATTTGCTTTGCCAGATTGGAGAAGTTCTCCTTTATTATTTGTTCAAATAAGTTTTCCACATGTTGAGCTTCTTTTCCCCTTCTGGTACCCCTATACTTTGGATGTTAGAATGTTTAAAGATGTCCTGGAGGTTCCTAAGCCTCTCCTCATTTTTTTTGAATTCTTGTTACTTCCTTCTTTTCTGGTTGGTTGTTCCTTTCTTCTTTCTGGTCCACTCCCTTGATTTGAGTCCCAGCTTCCTTTCCATCACTATTGGTTTCATGTGCATTTCTGTTCATTTCAATTAGTTTAGCCTTCATATGTTCCTGTAATTTGTGACTATAATCAACCAGTTCTGTGAGCATCCTGATGACCAGTGTTTTGAACTGTGCATCTGAGAGTCTGGCTATTTCTTGGTCACTCAGAATTATAGGCTCTGGGGCTTTGAGCTGTTCTTGAGTCATAATGTTTGGTCTGTTCACACCTGTTAGGTATGAGGGGCGGAGCCTTAAGTGTTCACTAGGGCGGGGCCACCCACTGACTGGGTTGCAATGCTGCATGTGGGATCTGAGTCAGAGAGGGAACAAAAATGACACTTTGCCCCACTCCCCTCTCTCTCAGATTTCTGTCCCCTCTGTGGCTTCCCACAAGCAAATGGGGCCCCTCTGGTGCTGGTTCCTGGGTACGTGGGCCTGTGTACTCTCCAGGACCCTGTGGGTCTCTCCAATGAACTCTCTGTGGGCCTGGGAGCCTCTCCCGGCCCCTCGGCCCCGAGAAAGTCTTTCCAGTTGGTGCTTTCAGGCTCTAATTACTGTCACTGGGGCCCTAGCCTGAGAGGTCTCTCTCACTGTTCTCTCCTTCACTTGGTTTATCTGCGCATGAATGTGTGACCACAGTCATCCAGCTGCCCTGCGCCCTCACTGGGTCCACCCATCGCCACCCCACGCCTGGGATCCACCAACTGCCTCTGGCTCCACTCAAAGATCATTCCAGCCCGACCCGACTCCGCCACTGGCTCCACCACTCTTACTGCTCTGGCAGAATGGTTAGTTGTTAGACTTCCTAGGACTTCCATACAGTTCAGTTATCACTGTTTTGGCTGCGTTTTTCTTACTAAAATTTCGCTGTCTTTAAACTTAGTTGTGGGACAGGGCACAGTGTTTCAACCTATGCCTCCATCTTGGCCGGAAGTCTCTGTTCCGCTATCTCTTCTGAAGAATATTTCCAGAAGAATTCCAACTGAACTTTTCTCACCTCTCAGGACTTTAAACTCTACTGTGCATGATGGTTTCTTAGGGGAAATCTGTAGTCAATCCAATCATGGTTCCTCCGTATGTGATGTGCCATTTCTGTCTGGGTGGATTCGATTTTCCTTGACTGGTTTGATGATGCTCATGATGTGTGTGGGCTTGGTATTCAAGGATTCATAGCTGAGTTCCTTAGGCAGGTAAATTTATGGCTTTCATGAAGTTTATGACATGGTCAGCTATCTATTTCTTCCAACACAGTGTTTCTTCATTGATATCAATCTCATTTTGCTCCCAATTAAGGGACGTAAAGTGTCCCACAGACCCCTGAGTCTGTCTCTTTTCATTTGAAAACCTGGCTGCCTTCCACAGGGGCTCATACCCAATAGTACAGAAGGAGTTCCCACTGTGAGAGGAAGCGCTCTGCTCAGGGGAGGAGGGGCCCTGAGGAGGCAGAACTGACCCAGAGAGAGAAGGAGACAATGAAGGAAAGTCTGGTGCTGACTGATACAAACTGGAAGACAGGGAAGGGAACTGTTTGGGGAAAGAAAATCCAGGGTCCCAGCAGGGCCATACTTGCTCCTGAGAAACGACCCCCATTCTCCCCAGCACCAATCCATGCCACCCTCTCCCCTCGATTGTCCTCCTGGTGTCAGCCTCACTGACTCCTCCAGGCACCAAGAAGAGGGTGAAACAGCCTTCTTTCTCAGTCTCCCACTTCCAAGGTGGTCATTCACTCCACTCCATGATGCCCCACTGAGCCCCTCTGAAACAGGTCCCCAATTCATCACGACTCTCAAGATTCCTGCTCCTCACATTACCCTCCTTCCTGTACCTCCAATGCAGGCTCCATGCCTTTCTCCAGTTCACTCTTCTCTCCACCTCCTGAGGACGCTTCCTACAAGGTTCCTGGTCTGAGCCTGCCTGCTCTGCCCTCTCCACCAGTTCCCACCCTCAGAACAGATTCCTGTTGCACCATCTGACATCCAAGGGTCTGAATGGTCAGAATGGAGCTACACTCACCAGCCCCAGCAAACACCACTCTCCCTCAACAACTAAATCAACCCCGTTAACCACACTGCTCTCCACCCCAAACCACACACAGAAACTGAGCTATTTAAACATCCTGTGCTCTCCTCTGCTGCTCCCTCAGCCACTATGAACTGAGTCAGCTGCTAACCAAGACCTAGACAGGACACAGAGAGATGTCCTGTCTCATCCCAGTCAATTGTCGGTACAGTTAGCATTGTGTGGATCACTCAAAATACCGATGGCCATGCCATCCATGGGCCAGGTGAATGCTGGAGTTTTGTTTTTGTTTTTGTTTTTGCTTTTTGATGGAGTGTATTAGCAGATGAGCCTGATGGCATGACGTTTTCATATATGTGTGTAATCTATTTAAAATAAATCTGTTCACACCCACGGTTGCTTGACATTTTACCCACGAACTCCAAGATCAAACCCAAACTATCTGCACACTGCTCCAGATCCTGTGTGCCCAGGACGCGGCCTTCACATGACTGCGGCCCCTTCTGAGAACAGCCCAAGCCCTTTCTGGTCAAGGGCGTCTCCCACCCCAAACCACTGGACTGATCCCTGCTCATCCCTTCAGTCAGATCAGCCCCAACAGGACCCCCTCACAGCCAGGACCCAGTTTGCACGATGTCCCCCTGTTATTCAACCCCACTGCCTTGTTCTTTCTCCCCACAGGGACAGTCTCACCAGACTGTCACTGATCCGTCTGCCCTCCACATGTCTGCCTGTCTGTCCTCATTCCTCTGGGCCCTGTGAGTCCAAGGACAGAGTCCAGCAGCTTCACCTGTGACTCTCCAGGGCCTGGCACCGTGACTGCCCAGGGTGACTGCTCAGTCCATGCTGCCTGGGGGCCTGGCCAATGGAAAAGAGGAAGGAAAAGGGGCACTTCCAGGGTCTCAGGGGAGGGAAGTGACTGACCCAAGGATACAGAGTTCAAGAAAAGGCAGAGTCAGAACTGGAACAGAAATCGGGCTGCTCCTGAGTCCTGCCTGGTGTCCTCTATTCCCATGTTCTGGAGAGGTGTCACCCTCTGGATTTGGGTGACACACGAGGTGGGTACAGAGCCTGTGGGGTCTGCTGAGGCTCAGATCTGAAATGTCCAGAGCTTGCTGTCTCCTCAGGCCCATCCTTCAGGGAGGGGCTACTTCTCTTCCTGCCAGGCCACTGGTGAGGAACCCATGACCTGTCACACAGAGCAGAGACTGTGGAACACCCCATTTGTTACTCTGAGTTGCAGTGAATTTACACATCGTCTGCACACTGGTGACCATGGCAGGAAGGACCACGACCGTCACCCTCACTGTCCTCTGTCTCGGTGAGCTTCGGGGGAAAGAGGAGGGATGGGGTCCCATCATCTCTCAGGTCCTGGTTACAAGAGACCCAGGAATGAGAAGATTCCCTGGGGACAGAGCATCTGGGTGGACAAGAGGAGGCTCAGCCTCACATCTGACTCCAGGACTCAGGGGCCAGAGCAGGCCTGCAGCTTCTATGTGTGGGGTGAAAGATAATCTCGCTGGGACTCTCTTCCAGGGCTGTGTCGGGGCCCATGGCACCAGGTACAGGCAGGTGAGTTATCCCCCAGACCTCCTACTTCAGTACAACGATGCCCCTAGGCAGCTGGGGGACACACACTGGGTCTGAGCTGATGGTGAGCAGTGTGGGAGGGGCCTTGGAGTGACAGCCGGGGAAACTGAGGGGACAAGGCCCCCCCTGACCCTGCAGGTCTGATCCCTTTCCTGCAGTTCCCCGCAAACCCTCCATCTGGGCTGACCCAGGTCCTGGGGTCAGACAGGGGAGCCCTGTGACCATCTGGTGTCAGGGGTCACTGTAGGCAGATGGCTACATTCGATATAGAGACAGGTGCTCTCCACTGTAATAAAAGGGTGCCACAGGCCTCGTGCAACAAGACCGGGTTCCTCATTCAGTCTGTGAGCTTTCAGCACACAGGGCTGTACCAGTGTGCATACAGCACTGGGGGCAGGCCATCTGAGAGGAGTGAGCCCCTGCTCCTGGTGCTGACAGGTAAGGGGGACCTGGTCTCCTCCCCACTGTGGGCTCCTCCTAGAGGATCAAGAGGACAGTTGGCGTTTTAGAGGGCCTCACCCCTCACAGCCCACACCTGGGGAAGGTGAGTTGATGGTCCCTCTAAATCAAATCCTCCTCCTCCCTGAGGAGAGCACAGCACACCCTCCCTCTCAGCCCAGCCAGAACCACTGGCGACCTCAGGAGGGAACGTGTCCCTCTTGTACAGCTCACAGGGGACCCCTGTCATTACCTGGGTGTGGGAGGTTGGCTGAGCTTATGCTCCGTTTCCATGAAACCAGTGGGTCAGCTGGGTCAGGTCATCCTCCACAACACCTCCCACCAGAAGTCCCATCAGTGCCCCCTCCCCCTCCCAGAGTTCCCTGCACGGCCTGTGACGTCATTGGTCACATCATCAGGGCCTGTCTGTGATCCACAGAGATCTGTGTTGTCATGCAGGTGTGCATCTAAAGATTTGGTTTTTTCCTTTATCTTTTTGCTACTTTCTTACCAATATTCCAATTACATTACAAACTAAATGAACACTTAGACGATATGTTAAATTGGGCAATTCTCAAAGCCAAAAATGCCTGTGTTTTACACAGTCACTTATTTATCTTTTTGAGAAGAAAAACTGATGGAAAGATGAAAGGAAAGAGACATGGAAATTATGTTCCCGAGTCAGAGACACAAGGAGGCAGCTGAGGTGGAGCATTGAAGACGCACATCCAGCCGTCACTCCTTCACCGCCTGACCTTCAGGACCAATTGAGGTCCCCCGTGTGCATCTGGGCTTTCCACAGCAATGCAAGTCCAGACCCAGAGATGCTCACCTGGGGAAATGGAGTTGGGTCCCATTAGTCTGAGAGACACACTGAAGATTAGAAAAGAGATGACCTAAGCCATCCTACATCTCTTCTCTCATATCTTATCAGTTGGAGGAAAATCTCACAGGGACTCACTTCCAGGACCGCATCAGGGCCTGGAGGACAAGGTCCAGGCACGTAAGTCAACCCTCAGACCTGCTTCAGCACAAAGATGCCCCTGGGCAGATGGGGACACACAGTGGGCCTGAGATTATGGTGACCAGTGTGGGAGGGGCCTTGGAGTGACATCCGGGGAAACTGAGGAGACAAGGATAACCCCTGATGCTGTGGGTCTGATTCTTTTCCAGCGGTTCATCCCAAACCCTCCATCTGGGCTGACCCAGGCCCCATCGTCAGACAGGAGAGCGCTGTGAACATCTGGTGTCAGGGGTCTCTGAAGGCGGATGGCTACGCTCTGTATAAAGAGAAGAGTTCTGAGCCCTTGGATGCGATCATCCCACAGGCCTCCAGCAACAAGACCAGGTTCCTCATTCAGTACATAAGCCCACAGCACGCAGGGCTGTACCAGTGTGTGTACACCACTGGGGACAGGCTGTCTGAGAGGAGTGAGCCCCTGCTGCTGGTGGTGACAGGTAAGGGGGACCAGGGTCCCCTCCCCACTTTGGGCTCCTCCTACAGGATGAAGGGGACAGCTGGGGCTTTAGGGGGCCTCTCCCCTCACAGCCCACACCTGGGGAAGGTGGGGTGACGGTCCCCTCTAACTCCGATCCTCCTTCTCCCTCAGGAGAGTACAGCGCACCCTCCCTCTCAGCCCACCCAGGCCCCGTGGTGACCTCAGGAGGGAACGTGTCCCTCTTGTGCAGCTCACAGTCCACACTGGACACGATCCACCTGCTGAAGGAGGGAGGGGCTGAGCTGCCCCAACACAGGAAATTGGAATGGAGATCCAATGAGAGGAGGAGGCAGGCTGTCTTCCCTGTGGGCCCCCTGAGCTCCTCCCATGGGGGGACCTACAGATGCTATGGTTCCTCCAGCTCCAACCCCAATGTGTGGTCACAGCCCAGTGACCCTCTGCACCTCGAGGTCACAGGTGAGGTGGCCCACACTTGGCTTCAGTTCAGTCAATGCTAGGCCCCAAATAACTGATATAAACCGTATACTTTGATTGTAAAGTCCTGGGGATTCTCCAGGTCACTGCCACCCGTGTACAGGTGACAGAAACACAGAGGAGACTTTGGGAGGGACATGCCGGAGCTCTCCCTGCAGCCCCAGTGACTGCTGAGTGTGTGTCCCCTAGGTGACAATAACCCTTCTCCCCAGGTGTGTACAGGGAGCCCTCCCTCTCTGCCCAGCCAGGGCCCCTGCTGCTTCCTGGAGATGACCTGACTCTCCAGTGTCACTCAGAGCCCGGCTTTGACAGATTCGCTCTGATCAAGGATGAAAGGCCCACACCCCCCCAGGGTCTCCATGGGCAGCACAGTCCCAGCTTCCTCCTGGGCCCTGTGAACCTCACCCACGGGGGCCAGTACAGGTGCTACAGTGGACACAACCTCTCCTATGTGTGGTCGGCCCCCAGTGTCCCCCTGGACATCCTGATTGCAGGTGAGGAGCCTACCCTGCCCCTTGTACTGACTGTCTGCCCAGGGCTAGACTGGGGTTACAGTGGTACTGATGGGGTCCAGGTCAGGGCCCTGGACAAAAGGCAAACAGGACAAGTGTCTAGGGGAGGGTGTGAGAAAAGGGGAGTAGGTACATGGAAAAACAGATGCCCCCTCAGAGGGACTGAGAGGAGCTGAGAGGGGTCACAGCATCCCTGGGGAAAGAGGTGGTTCCTCAGCTCAGGCACAAGGGTAATGTAGGGAGTGCGACTCTGCACATCACAGCCCTCCTTTCCCCAGGAAAGTACTGGAAACCCTCCCTCTTAGCACAGCCAGCACCCTAAGTGCCCTGGGGAGCGAACGTGACCCTGCAGTGTCAATCTGAGGTCAGGGCTGACACCTTCCACCTGCACAGGGAGGGGTCCCTGGACCCTCCCCAGCAGCTTCAACTGCAGCACACAGCAGCTCCCTCTCAGGCCAACTTCACCATCAGCCCTGTGACCTGGGGCCACAACGGGACCTACAGGTGCTACAGCTCACTCAGCTCCTCCCCCTTCCAGCTGTCACAGCCCAGTGACCCCCTGGAGCTCCTGGTCTCAGGTGAGGATCCCAGCCCTTCCCTTGTGTCCTCCTGGTCAGGTCAGCACTCTGTCCCCCAAGTGAACTTTAGGCTGGATACAGAGTGAGGTGGTCTCCAACTGGCGGTCAAACTGAGGGCACTCTCACCTCCCAGTGACATCGAAACTCCAGAGTCACCCACCCCTGCCTCAAATTCTTCACCATGTCTGTGGTCCAGACAGGTTCCAGGGCCCAGGGAGGCTGGAGAGCCCTCAGGCTGAGCAAAAGGAGGAAAGGCCAGGGGCACCCATCCCGATCCCCCTCCTCCTCCCAGAGAACAAAAGGCCGAGTCAAGTGTGGTGTATAGCAGAGGCCTTGCTCCCAGAGAGAACATCACCCTCACAGGCATCGTTAGCTCCCAGGGAGTCTGTGGGCCAGACAGAGATTCTGGGGGTGGATCATGGGACCCCGAAAGCTGTGAGGCAATCAGCTGATGGGTGGGGGGCTCATGACAGAGGGCGATGCTGTGGTCCCACCCAGGGCAGAAGCAGCCAAGCTGAGGTGGGGTGAGGGCAGCCCCCAACACTGAACCCATCCTGAATTTGTAAAAGGTTCCAAGGATGGAGAACCCCCCAGGATAGACAGGCCCGAAGATCAGTCAGGGAGGGTCTGTGTAGGGAGGTGGTGCATGTTTCCATGGGGACAGGGACTGATTCCTATGCAAGTTCAGGCACCTCTGGAGGCTCTGTTTGGACACGCCCTTCCCCTCTCTCTGCCTCAGTGTCTCCAAGTGTAAAAGGAGAGAATTTCGGCCCATGGCCTTGGTTTCCTTTCAGTTCTGGCTCTGACCTCCTTCCCTCACAGGGAAGCCACTGAGGACATGATGATATGGAGAATGTCCCCACCGTAGCAGTGATGGTGACACTGTACAGGGAGGGACAGGCAGGACAAGGTCTGGGACACAGAAGTGCTTTCCCTCAGCTCAGGTGCTGAGCTCAGAGGAGGGAACAAGGCCTGCTCCAGGCACTGGCTCTGCTGCTCCTGGTGTCGGGCTGGGTGGTCCCTTCTTTTCTCTGAGGGGCAATTATTTACTTTTTAAGAAAGAAAGATTGATCGAAAGAAGAGAGGGACATGACAGGGAAATTATGTCCCTGAGTCAGAGACACATGAACTACCTAAGAGGGAGCAAAGAAAAGGTAGATCCAGCCATCACTCCTTCATGTTCTGACTTCCTGCACAAACTGAAGTACCCCATGGGTGTCTTCGTTTTCCAAAGCAGTGTAAGACCCGTACCCAGAGATTCTCGTCTCAGGGAATTGAATTGGGTACCATTAGTCTGAGAGACCCATTGAAGATAAGGAAAGAGACAACCTAAATATTTCTACTTCTCTTCTCTCATATCCTATTGGTTTTCTTTTCCTCTGGAGCAGATGATCCTCTGGGGTGATGGGAAACAACTCAGATTCCAGAGTAGAGAAGAGGGGAAATTCTCAATTATGGGGATGTGCTCAGAGCATGAAAACCGGTCTATGAGATGCAGGTGCCCTGATGGACATGCAGGGGGACTGGGGTGATCTGAGTCTGTCCTGACTTCTGTGACCTCTTTACCCACAATTCCTACCTTGTCAACCCAAGACTACACAGTGGGGAACCTCATCCACTTGGGTGTGTCTGGCTTGGTTCTCCTGGTCCTCATGGTGCTGCTGTGTGAAGCTTGGCACAGTTGGAGAAGACCCCACGATGCAGCCAGGAGTTGAGCACAGGAGACAACAAACCCACCAGTCAGTGAGGCAGAGGCTGGAGATTAGGCTGATGATCTCAGGAAGCTCTGGAGGAAACTGTGGGTGCCCCTGGGAAAGAGTCTGCTGAGAATATGGAGGGTGTGGGCGTGGTTCCTGTGCAGGGAGGGGCGGGGCTGGGGCTGCAGGGGCTTTCCCACAGTCAGACTGTGGGCATCTCCCCTCACTGCCCTGCTGACCTTCCCTGACTGGGCCTCTGTTCTCAACCCCTGTGACCTGGGGCTCAGCCCACATCACAGGTTCAGATCCACCCCTGGGCTCAGCCTCCATCTCTGCCCCACTTTCCTGTAGGACATTTTTCTTTCTTTTATTGTGCACATTTGCTATTCTGTATGTCTCTGAGTCAGACAATAAATCTGTCTAAACAACTAGTTAAAGGAATAAACATGAGGACTAGTTTGGACAGATGGACACAGACAACGCAGTGGTGGTCCCCAGGGGGAAGGGTCAGAGTGAGACAGAGAAGGGCGAAGAGAGTGAAATATATGGTGAGGAGAGATTTGATTTTGGGAGAACGCAGCGCCATATACAGATGATGTATTGTAGAACTCTGTGCTTGAAACCTCTGTAATATTTTTAATATTTCATTTATTATTTTTTTAGAGAGGGAAAGGGAGAGAGAGAAACACAGATTTATTGCCTTCCACATACCATTAAGCGCCCTCAGTGGGGGACCCGGCTCCCACCCCAGCCTGTGCCCTCACCAAGAATGACCCTGGCTGGTGTAGCTCAGTGGATTGAGCGCGAGCCTGCGAACCAGAGGATAGCAGTTCGATTCCCAGTCAGGGCACATGCCTGTGTTGCAGGGCAGTTCCCAGCAGGGGCCAGTTCCCAGCACTCGATGCACGAGAAGCAACCATACATTGATGTTCCTCTTCCTCTCTCCATTCCCTTCCCCTCTAAAGATAAATAAATAAAATATTTTTAAAAAGACAAAGAATGGAGCAGGGGACCCTTAGGTTCACAGGCCGGTGCTCGACCCACAAGCTGCACCAGTCAGGGCTTAACCAATATCATCGCAATAAATTTATTCTAAAAGACCACTTTGCATCAAATAAATCCCAAACCATGCCTGGTCCCATCAAGGACTGCTCTGTGTACCAGGGAGTGTACTCAGCGCTGGTTCCTCCAGAAACGCCCTGAGTCTGAAAGAGCAACTGCTGTCTGACATGACGCTCAGGCGGTGTGTTTGTAAAGAGCTCCCAAAAAATGCCGTTTTTTCCAAAAGCCCTGACTTCTGGCATTTGCCTCATTCCTGGGGGTAGATGCTCCTTGAGGGTGGAGAGAACCGCCCTCCTGTCTTGCCCCTGTGTCCCTGACTTCCTCCTTCCCCATCAGCCTCCCTGAGGCCCAACCTGCACCTTCTCAGACCAGTCCCACTGCTGTGACCCGTGCAGATCACTGCGCCCCTGACATGCACAGGGCCCTCTTAGCAGGCAGGCAAAGGGTTCCCTGCAGTTGGCAGGCCCACAGCAAGGGCCCTTCAAGTGCCTGAGGATGGACAGGGTGTCTCACGTGACCAAAGCCAAGGCCATGCCACCTCTGCTGGCCTCCAAGATCAGGGATCTCACCTGGCCCAACCTGTGTGAGGGGCAGCTGAGTCTCAGAGAGGAGCTGTGCCGCTTTCCCCGTCCCTGTCCCCATGGTCCCTGTCCTCCTGCACCTGGTCCTCGTCCTAGACCTATGCCCCCACTGCCAGGAGCCACCACACTCCCTTCCCAGGCTGCACAAAAACTCCTTCAAGTCCTGGCCCCTCACAGCTCACAGCTGAGCACTCCCTGCCTGTGACACATCTCGCTGTGACAACCAGCCAGCCCACTGCAATGGGGGGCTGGCCACCACGCTGTGAACAGCAGGTAGGAGGCTTCCCCCACCCTCTCTGCTACAGGGGCTGCACCAGCAGGGACCCCCAGGTCCAAGCTCCCTGGCCAACACCCGGGCTTCCACCCTGATTACAAGCCTGGGACCCACAGCACCTCCACTAGGGCATTAAACACAAAAAACAAAATGACGACAAACAGAAGCCAATATTCTCATTGAATACAGATGCAAAATTTCTCTACGAAAAAAAGAATTTCTCAGTGAACATTAGCATGACGAATTCAAGAGCACATT
>NW_028093010.1:0-2153 GCF_014824575.4 Sturnira hondurensis
ACACATCTGAAGTGCAGTGTTTGCACTGGGCAAGGCCCTCCTTCAGATGAGCCCGTGCGGAACTGGGCAGAGGCACCGGGCGTAGCGGGGAGAGAGCCTGGCGCAGAGGAAGCTGGGTGGGAGCCAGAAGCGTGCATTCGGAAACACACACAAACACGTCCGCCAGGGAGCTGGAGCAGCAGGCAGAAGACAAATGGAAATTTTGGAATATGATTAGCGCGATGGCAGTCCTTCAGCCACACAGCTCAATCCCGGCTGTTTACCACCCGCCAGGCCGGTTCCTCAGGGGTGACTGAGCTGCTGCGTGGTCAGGTGGTGATTTGTCTTGGAGACAATCTCTGTGGCTGCGCCGCAGGAAGCACCCTCCCCAGACGTGTGCGGAATGAACGTGTCCGGTTCACCGAGCCCCCTCGACAAGAAGCTGAGGGCCCCGTGCCTCTGAATTTGCCAGACAGGCGTCTGCCCAGAGAGCAGAACTTAATGGGCCCAGAGTCCCCACCTGGGGGTCCACTGCCTTCTCTCGGGTGTTCCCACGGCTGTGTGCCCACCCTGGGGCAGAGCACGTTCCCCGTCTTTGAGGAAATCAAAGATAGAGCAAACTCTTGGAGGAGCCACTTGCTCTCCCAGCCACCCTTGCAGTCTGGGGGGTGGCCCGGTGGCACTATTCCGGTTAAAAAGGTGTGAGTGAAAGTCATTGGGGTCAGCTTCTGGGACAGAAGTGGTCCACCAGAGGGCCCACGCCAACTACACGGTCACAGCTTCGTTAGTTTCTAGAAATTCCACTTGGTTCTTTTTAAAATCTGCTCAAGTCATTTTAGAATCTCTTGTTCTTAAGTCACCACCTGGGTGGTGGTGTCACGGAATGTCACGGCGCATTGAAAATGTTTCAATCTTCCTCTTTCTGGTTTCTTGGGCCATCATGAGCAAACTTCTTTTGTGTCCGCCTGAGGACACCTGCCTGCCCTCCGAAGCTGTGGTGCGGTTTCCGCCAGTTCTCACCCAGGGCACCCCGGCGCCCTGCGTGTTCAGGGATTCGCTCGGTGGGATGCTGCTTTTCCTCGGCTCCCGCCTCCCCGTTCACCTTCCAGGTGGAAGGGGCTCTGCGCTGGACCGGGAGAAGCCTGCAGAAAGCCATTTTGGCAGGAATTCTCAGGTCTCTGCAGACGGGGCTGGGCTGGCGGTGGTTACAACATTTCAGCGGGTGCTTCCCCCCATTTTCCCCCATTCTTAATAGTACAGACACACAAGGGCGCAGGCTAGCCCCCTAGTTTGCCACCCGGTTTCCGGGCTCACGCCAGGCCCCGTGGCTAGCTGGTGGCAGACACGGGGACATTCTGAGTACGAGCAACTGCAGCGGCAGTGGTCCCATGTGCCAGACACCGTGGCAGCTGCTGCACATCTGACTTGGTGCCTTTGTGACCGCGGCGACCGTGAGGTAGCGCCAGGTCAGCGGGGTGAAGAACCGGGATAGAGGTCCCCAGCACACAGGTGCCCCTGGGCTCTCAGCAGCCCGCACGGAGCCCTTGTGGGTTCCGTATTTATTTTCGCTGTTACTATTTTTCTGGCACCAGAGGGGTCAGAGACCTGACCCCTCTGCCCCGGCACATTGTCCACTTCGGCCTGAGGCTCCGACGCCCCCGCAGAGCAGGCTTGTCCCTTGTCCTGGCGATAAGTCACACCTCAGGCTGCCTGTGCTGTGGATTAGAGGCAGGGCAAGGCGAGGGAGCAGGGGCGTAGGCACACTCTGAGCCAGCGCCACTTCCCCCTTCCCGTTGGCAGCCAGTGATCAGGGCGCAGTTCCGCACCTCTGGGGACAAGCTGAGGACACGGGTGACTCAGTGGGGAGGCGCCATCTCCAGAACGGCCAGCCGCGGCCCTCTGCGTTGTGCCCCGTTTCCTTGCGCGCGGCAGTTTGCGAGCGTGCCCTGGACAGATGCCTCTTCTGGTCCCTCGTGGGGCTGGGGATGGGGTCACCGGCCCGGCCGCTTGGCTGGACTCTGAGCAACATCTAGGGCTCATCGGGCAGGCCCATCACCGGCCTGAAGTTCCCCTGAGCAGCAGGGCAGCCCGGGTCCCCTGGACTCCTGCGAGCGTCTCACCGTGAGACCAATGGGACGTCGGCTACGCTGTCCTGTGGCCTCAGCCCACACCAC
>NW_028093011.1:0-564 GCF_014824575.4 Sturnira hondurensis
TGATATTGTTGACCTCAAAGTACTTTTAAAAACATGACTTTAAAAGAATAAAGTGAAATGAAAAAATAATTTTAAAAGTGTGAGCTTCATTTTTGAAATAAATAAAATGTGACTATTCTGGAAAAACTAACTAGGGCCACAAAATGTCAATTGTAGAAACAGCACTGTATAATGATTAAAACTATTGCTACAGATTGAAATGGTTTCTTAATATAAAGAAAATTAAGAGAAGCAAACTGCAAAATCAGGACAACTTTTCTAATCACATAAGTTAACCCACTTAATTTCTATAGTGACACTAACTCAATATTTCTCTGATTCAAGATTTGGCAGGACAGTAAGGCACACTTAAAGAAAATGTTTAAGTTTTTCATCTTATACTTCGTACATTCAAGTACAACTGGGGCTCTTGAATGACTAATGAAATTTTTAGCTACTGAACAATAAAACTCAGAAAGGTATAAAAACAAAAACTATAGCCTGCTTTTCCTTTTCCCATTCAGAAAAAGAAACAAGGCTAATCAACAGCCAAATATTTCACACATGCATACAAACTAAAAGTTT
>NW_028093012.1:0-951 GCF_014824575.4 Sturnira hondurensis
ACAATGTCCACTGAACAGCAACCTATAAAGAAAGAATATATATACCAGGAATATATGTAAAAAAGAGTAATCTACCAATTGGATTTCAACGTGTCCAGCACAATCCCAGTGTTCCTTGATTTTCATTTCTCCCAGGTTCCTTTGACTCACCCATCAGCTTTTTCTATCCTGAGTCATCGGCTGATACTTTGGACCTTCCCCAGTCATATGCTGATCCTGATGCCTAGTGGCGAGCTGTGCCCAGTGAGGCATCACCAGGAATTTGCCTCAATGTAGTTTTTGCATCTCAAAATTACCTTTGATGTAAAAGAAAAGAAAATGAGTGTCATTTTGGAAGTTACTGATTTCCATAGGCTCTGTCTTCTCCTCTTGTACACACTTCCCAAATGGAGAGGGTCAGTCTTCCCAAGACATTGCCTCCCATGTGCCAAATACAGGCTCAAGTATCTAAGAGGAAATTCCATACATGCCCAGCTTTGGACACTTCTCAGTTCTAAACTGTGTGACCTTCAGCAGTCATTCGACATACCCAATCCTGTGTGATTTCATCCCTATAATGAGGGTGCTCTTTAAGTCTTCATACAGGTTACTTACATGGAAAATCTACTATTCCTCATCTTAAATAAAAAGTCTAGAAAATCAAAATGGTATCCACAGCCCCATCCTACAAATTTAGGAGGTACTTTTAAAACCTGTTGATAAAATTCTATTGAGCATAGGCTCTCCTCAGCCTTCTCTTGCACAAGTCCTTGAGGGGTTTGAAGTTTTGGCTGAGATCCAAACCTCAGTACTGTTGATATTTCATGCTGCTGCTGCTGCTGACGAAATTTCTATACTGGTCGCATCCAAGTTGCAGCCGAGTTCATGCTTAACTTATATGATTCCTTCAAATGACAGGCTCTCAAGGGACCAGTGCTGAAGAATGTGGCAGATATTGTGGCTCTAGATTTC
>NW_028093013.1:0-924 GCF_014824575.4 Sturnira hondurensis
AGCCCCCCCCCTTCCCAACAAGAGACTTAACTTATGTCCATCCTTTCTCAAAGGTGACAAGCTGGGTCAAAGAGCATGGTTAACTCTATACATAGCCTAAAGATCGTCTATTTCTTCTCGACCAACTTTGATTTTAAATAACATAAATACTCTTCTGCTATCATAAACCATTTTGCCTCCCCCTCCAACTGATCACACATGCACAATAAAGAAAGGAGTAGGTGGAAGCGAACACCAAGATACCTGCAGGAGACTGCACCACTGAATTTCACAGGTATTCTACCACAGAAGTTCATACCATAAACCCAGGGAACCAGAAGAGATCAATTTAAGAAGCTGAGACCAACAAGAAGAGTATCACAAACAATGGGAAGACAAAGAAACAATCCCCAAATGAAAGAAAAGGAGGAAGTCTCAGAAAGAATGTTAGATGAAATAGAGGCAAGTCAACTATCAGATATTGAATGAAAAGCACTGGTTATCAGGAAATTTAAAGAGCTTACAACGAGCTACCAGAAACTACAGGAGAGCTACAATGAACTCTCCGCAAACTACACCAACATGAAAAGGGAAATAGAAACCATCAGCAAAGGCCAAGAGGAAGTGAAGAATACAATTTCTGAACTGAAGAACACAGTACAAGGTATGAAGAGTAGGATCAATGAGGCAGAAGATCGAATCAGTGAGTTGGAGGACACAGTAGAAAGAATCTCCCAGAAAGAGCAAGAAAGGGAAAAGAAGCCTAGAAAGAATGAAGAGGTATTAAGAGAAATGCAAGACAATATGAAACATAATAATATCCAAATAATAGGAATACCAGAAGGAGAAGAAGAAGAACAAGGGATAGAAAACCTACTTGAAACAGTAATAACGGAAAATTTTCCTAAGTTGAGGAGAGATAAAGTCACATGAATTCAGGAATTG
>NW_028093014.1:0-765 GCF_014824575.4 Sturnira hondurensis
CCACCAAGATAGAGGCATAGGTGGAAACACTGTGCCTTCTCCCACAACCAAGTTTGAATACAACAAAGGTCTGGAGAACAAGGATACACCCAAAGACCAGAAAACGGAATTATACGGAAGTCCAACAACTACGAACCGTTCAACGGGGACGGTAAGAGGGACGGAGCCAGCAGTGGAGCAGGGTCGGGTAGGATAGATCCCCGACCTAGGCGTTCAGGCAGCTGGGAACCACTGGGGGTGTGGGACAGACTGACTGTGGTCGCACATTCGCGCACAGTGAGACTGACCACGCAGGCCCCAGGGGGCGAGCCCAGTGGTGGAGGGCTGACGGCAGTGTCGCACTCACTTGCAGTGGAACGAAACGCATGGGCCTGGTGACGGTGGTGGCTGTGGCGCCAGTGGGGGCTGCGGCAGCAGGTGGCAGACGGGAAGCCATTGTCCCTCTTTGACCCCACCCCCACATACAACGTCACAACCCAGCGAATTAGTTGCCCTGCTCTAGTGAACACTTTAGGGCTCTGATCCTGCTATGGAACAGGCACGAACAGCCCAAAAGATGGCGCGAGAAGAACTCAAAGTACCAGAGCCAAAACCTCTAAGCGACCGAGAAATTTCCAGCCTCTGAGAAGCACAATTCAAGACACTATATATCAGGATGCTCAGAGAACTGGTTGATTGTAGTCACAAATTAGAGGAACATGTGAAGGCTAAATTAATTGAAATGAAGGGAGATGTCCAGGAAACCAATAGCGATGGAAAGGAAAC
>NW_028093015.1:0-1658 GCF_014824575.4 Sturnira hondurensis
AATCTGTAAATTGCTTTGGGTAGTATGGACATTTTGATGATGTTAATTCTTCCGATCAATGAACACGGTATATGTTTCCATTTGTTTGTGTCTTCCTTGATTTCTTTCTTCAGTGTTGTGTAGTTTTCTGTGTACAGGTCTTTAACCTCCTGGGTTAGGTTTATTCCCAGATATTTTATTTTTGTTTTTGCTATATCGAATGGGATTTTTTCCTGATTTCTGCTTCTGCCGATTCACTGTTAGTAAACAAAAATGCCTTTGATTTCTGGATATTGACTTTGTATCCCACTGTTTTGCCAAATTCATTTATTAGTTCCAGCAGTTTTTTGATAGAGTCTATAGGATTTTCTATATACACTATCATGTCATCTGCAAAAAATGATAGTTTTGTTTCCTCCTTTCCAATTTGAATGCCTTTTATTTCCTTTTCTTGCCTGATCGCTGAGGCTAAAACTAACAATACTGTATTAAATAGAAGTGGTGAAAGTGGACAACTTTGTGGAAAAGCTTTTAGTTTTTGCCCATTGAGTATGATGTTGGCTGTAGGTCTTTCATATATGGCCTTTATTATATTGAGGAATGCTCCCTCTATTCCCACTTTGCTAAGTACCTTTATCATAAATGGGTTTTGTACCTTATCAAAAGCTTTTTACTCATCTATTGATATGACCATGTGATTCTTGTCTTTGCGTTTGTTTATGTGGTGTATTACATTTACTGATTTGTGGATTTTGAACCATCCTTGCATCCCTGGGATGAATCCCACTTGGTCATGGTGTATGATCTTTTTGATGTATTGTTGGATGTGATTTGCCAACATTTTGTTGAGGATTTCAGCGTCTATGTTCATCAGCGATATTGGCCTAAAGTTTTTTTTCTTTGTTGTGTCTCTATCTGGTTTTTGAATTAGGATGATGCTGGCCTCATAAAAAGAGTTAGGGAGTTTTCCTTCCTTTTGGATTTTTTGGATTAGTCTGTGAAAAATAGGTGTTAGTTCTTCCTTAAATGCTTTGTAGAATTCTCCTGTGAAACCACCTGGTCTGGGGCTTTTGTGTGATGGGAGTTTTTTTTATAATTGCTTCAATTTCATTTGCTATTATTGGTCTGTTCATGCTTTCTACTTCTTCTTCATTGAGTTTTGGAAGATTATATTTTTCTAGAAATTTGTCCATTTCACCTAGGTTTTCAAATTTCTTGGCATACAGTTCTGCATAGTAATTTCTTACAATCCTTTCTATTTCTGTGGTATGAGTTGTAATCTCTCCTCTTTCATTTCTGATTGTGTTTATTTGGGTCATCTCTCTTCTTTTCTTAATGAGCCTACTTAAAGGCTTGTCTATTTTGTTTATCTTTTCAAGAAAACAACTCTTGGATTCACTGAGCCTTTGAATTGTGCTTTTAGTCTCTATGTCATTTAATTCTGCTCTGATCTTGGTTATTTCCTTCCTTCTACTTGCTCTGGGCTGTCTTTGTTGTTGTACTTTGAGTTCTTGCAGGCTTCATGTTAGGTTGTTTGTTTGAAATGTTTCTATGTTCTTTAGGTAAGCCTGTATTGCTATGAACTTCCCTCTCAGGACTGCCTTGGCCGTGTCCCATAAGTTTGGGGTTTTTGTGAGTTCATTTTCATTTGTTTCCAGAAACTTTTTGATTTCTTCCCT
>NW_028093016.1:0-1242 GCF_014824575.4 Sturnira hondurensis
TGGTTTGGAACCACTGAGAACTAACACAACTCTTTTCCTGAGGCCTTTGAAGCTGATTCTGTGGTCTTGGATGTGATGATGGAGACCGTCCCAAGTGACTATAACGAACATGTCCAGCCCTGGCTGGTGTAGCTCAGTGGACTGAGCACCGGCCTACGATCCAAAGGGTCAGCAGCTTGGTTCCCAGTCAGGGCACATGGATGGTTTGCAGGCCAGGCCCCTAGCAGTGGGCATATGGGAACACATTGATGTTTCTCTCCCTCCCTCTCCTTCCATTCCCCTCTCTCTAAAAATAGATATATAAACTCTTAAAAAACATGTCCATGTTCACATCTGCAGGCCACTCAGAAACTGCTCAGTGATTCAGTGTGGGGCCTTTTTGGCTCCTACAGCTATTTCAGTTCTGTGTTCTAGAGTGACAGGACAGTGACAGGGTGGGTTCAAGACATCAGGACACACTTCCAAATGGGCCTGAGCTCATGCTCAACCATCACGTGACCCTCAAAAGCCCCTTGTAACCTCCTCCCCCCTCAACTCCTCCCCAGCATTCACCACACTGTAGTCCGTGTCCTTGAATTTTTCTCTTTTTCTTATTTTGATCCTTTCCTTCACCCCAACTCCATGTCTACACTCTTCTTAAATAAGATAAAGGCTCAGTAGCTTCTTTTTAAGTTTTACAATTAAATTTAAGGACTAACATTGCTTAGTATCGGATAAATTTGAGATATACAACTGCATGTATGCAATACATACATACTCTTCTCTCCGGTCTCCCCCAGTCTTCTTTCATTATGTTGGATTTGACCTCTACCTTCTTTGTGCTCCTCCACTCCCTTCCCCTCTAGTATCTACCATTCCATGTGTGTACCTACGAGTGTGTGTGTCGTTGTTGTTGTTTTTCAAAAAAGTCCTTATAATTTTTATTTTATTATTTTTTTATAATTTTAAAAATTTAATTCTTGTTCAAGTACAGCTTTCTGTCTTATATTCCAAACCCTGGCCACCCCAACCCGTGCTCCCCGCCTCCCTCCCATTTCTGTTCCCCCACCCTTAGTTATTGTCCATGTGTCCTTTATACTTATTCATGTGAGTCCATCCCCTTTTCCCCTATGATTCTCTCCCCTTTCCCCTCTGGATCCTGTCAGTCTGTTCTGTATTTGAATGTCACTGGTCATATTTTGCTTGCTTGCTTGTTTTGTTTAGATTCCTGTTAACGGTGATATCACATGGTATTTGTCTTTC
>NW_028093017.1:0-2313 GCF_014824575.4 Sturnira hondurensis
ACAAGGTATGCTATCGCATTTGTCTCTGCTTATTTCTAATGGCCAAACAAAGGCATTCTCCATTAGAGCCGTACATTCCAAGGGCCTGTTACCCTTTCTAATATGTCATCTACTGAAAAGTTGAGGGACAGGCCCTGTGTTTTATTTTAGTCAAAAACAAAAACGTTAAGTTAAACATCAGATGGTTGAGGACAAACTCATATAGACTTCTGTTTCTTAGGATCTCTAAGATGACACACATCTTAATTAAAATCTCTGGAACTTTGTTCTCTCAAATATAACACACCTGTGCAAAGAGGTGTGTTAGACTGTATTTGTACATTTGGGGGCACATGTGTATTTTTTTACTGACAGACACCATACCACATATGTTAAGTTATAGAAAGTAAATTATATTTGCCCAACTTATCTATGAGACTGTCACCTTTAAATAACTATGGGACATTTACACAATGGAATACTACTCAGCTATTAAAAAAAGAAGAAGAAAATTTCATACTTTCTGACAGCGTTGACAGACCTGGAGAAAATTATGCTAAGTGAAATAAACCAGTCAGAGAAAGACAAATACCATACGGTTTCACTCATATGTGGAATCTAACAAACAAACTGAACTAACGAGGAAAATGGGGACAGAATGATAGATGGAGAGCAGGATGAAAGCTGAGCGTGGTGGGAGGTGGAGGGGTTGAGCAAAAAGGAAAAAAGGATTCATGGACATGGACAACAGTGTGGTGATTGTTGGGGAAGGGTGGTATAATGGAACTAAATGGTAATGGAAAAATATAATAAAGATTAAATAAAAAATAAAACAAAATAAAATAAAAATATCAAGATATTCATCAGAATCCAAATAGACTGCATGTATCATTTCATCACTACTGTATCAGAGAGGAAGGAAGGAAGGAAGGAAGGAAGGAAGGAAGGAAGGAAGGAAGGAAGGAAGGAAGGAAGGAAGGAAAGAAGGAAATGCTCCTAGAATTTGGAGTTTGCAAATCCGTGGCCAATCCATTGCTTGTTGAGTTTAGACATGGAACACTTGGGAGTGCCACTTAAAACAATGGCTACCACACCACAGGCACTGAGGGTCATTGGCTACATGTCCTACAGCATTTATGTGATTAAAGTGCAAAGATACACTGTTAAATACCAGCCCAAATGAAACTCTTCTCCCTCACCCTTAAACTAATCCCTTACAGAAGAATGTAAACATCCAAATGAAAAAGAACAGCTCCATTCTTAGAATAATTAAACAGTACTGTTCTCTGATCACCATGAAACATACCAAATTCAGATTAAAATAAGGGGCCAAGAAACCAATCATGTTTCAGCACTTACAACACTTAAAGCAATTAGAATGTCAAATCACTTCCATGATGGAGAGGTCGGAGGACTGTAGAAGTCAAACACTGAGACCTCACACATATACACATGTACACTATAAAGCACTCTTTGAAGATTCCTGTTATATTTCTCTGCACATGAATATTATCAATGGAGAATCACGGGCTCTAAACTTTAGAAGGTTTTAATAAAAAGAATAACTTTCCATCTACATCACTTTGTTCAGTAGGCCTTCATACGTGAACAAATTGGCTCGGTATGTAACGCGATTCAGTAGAATTATAATACCTTAACTGGTTTATGGCTGCTGGATATATATAATTGGAAATGTGAGACAAGATGCTGAGAATGTCTTTTAAGACCCATGAGGTGATAGTAAATATTTATATGTAAAACTTATTTTTGTTAAATCCTCACCTGAGGATATATTCATTGATTTCAGAGGGAGAGGAAGGAAGGGGGGGAGAGAGGAACAGAGAAGAACAGAAAGAAACACCAATTTGAGAAAGAAATACCAGTAGGTTACCTCCTGCATGTGCCCCGGCTTCAGATCCAACTTGCAGCCTAGGTATGTTCTCTGACCGGGGATCAAGCCTGCAACCTTTTTGGCGTGTGGGACAACGCTCTGACCAACTAAACAACACCAGCCAGGGCGAGAACTCGTTTTTTGATATAAAGTGTTAAATTACTGAACCGATATTAGAAGTTTGGTTTATATTTTAAGCTCTGATGCATTTACATAGTTTATCAAACAGTTTGCACTTATAAAACTTTGCAGTAATACACCAAATTATAAAGTGTATTAGTAACTGCAATACAAACAAACTGTGTCAAAGGACATGTCGGTGGCATAAATCAAGACAATTCTCAGGAGTAACCTCATCTCACCAGTAGGGATCAGGTTCCCTGTTATTAGTTACCTGTTGCTGTATAGTAAATTATCCCCAGATTTTAGTGACTTAAGACAAC
>NW_028093018.1:0-1241 GCF_014824575.4 Sturnira hondurensis
TCTCATCACTGGTCCTTCATGGTGCAAGATAGAATAGGTGGGGAGTTTGCAACAAGAGCTATCAGCTGAGGAGGTTGGGCTTTGGAAGTGTTCTCACTGTCTGGCCATGGGTGTGGTGCTTTGGCAGGTTGGAAAATTGTCATATGACGGGAGCCTGCTGCAAGGAGCTCTCTACTGCTTTGATTGTCAACCAGAGGCTGACACACCTGTGCTTGGGCAACAACGACCTTGGGGATGGTGGAGTGCAGCTGCTGTGTGAGGGCTTGAGTTACCCTGACTGTCAACTACAGAGCCTGGTGTAAGTCCCCAGGGGCTGTGTGTGTGGGCATGCCAGATGCAAAGAACAGATAGGAGACTACTTAGAGATTCTACTTGAACGAATCTGGCAACCACCTGCTGTAAATGAGGAAAAGACTGGGTAGACACAGATGTTAATATTTGCCTACCTTTCAGGGCCAAGTTTACCTTCTGGCCTCTTTGTATTTTGGGAATTTGGCGAGATTGGTTTTCAGGTCTGGTGTTTCACGTATGTTCTTTGAGTTCACATGACATACTTCTTCCTGCAGTTGGGAATGCATTGAGTTATAGGATATGGGTTATAGAGTATAGAGTATAGGGTAGGGTTTTCTTTGTAGAAAATTTGTTTTTTTTCTTCTGCAAAGAGCCAGATGGTAAATATTTTATGCTTTGTGGGCCTGTATGATCTCTCTTCTAGTTATCCAACTCAGCCACTGTCTTGTGAACAGGTAGGCTAGGCATGAATGTGACTGTGTTGCAATAAAACATTATTTATTAAAAAAAACAGGTCATGGGATACGTTTGACCTATGGGCTGGAGTTTGCTGACCTTGTTACCTGGGCATAAGCTCTGTATGGGCTACCTGTGCCCATTAGAATCACAGGTAGGGTAACACTAAAAAGATTTTGTATAGCTGGAGGCTGGTTTCTGCTCAGAAATTCTATCTGGTTTTGGCTTCTCTGGGGCTTTTGCTCTCCTAGAAAACTGCTGCCTGCCAGTTTTTTCTAGGGCTTCCAGTGGGTCCTAGAAACACCTGATGTCTCAATCTAGAATATATGTGTATCATAGGAATTAAAGTATGATGTATAGCCAATAATACTGTAATAACTATGTATGGTGCCAGACTTACTGGGGGGTGTCACTTTGTAAGTTATATAAATGTTTATTGACTATATTGTACACCTGAAACTCACATAATATTGTATATCCACTGTGATTGAAAA
>NW_028093019.1:0-1104 GCF_014824575.4 Sturnira hondurensis
AAATTGAATCAATAATCAAAAAACTCCCGTCACACAAAAGCCCTGGACCAGACGGTTTCAAAGGAGAATTCTACAAAGCTTTTAAAAAAGAGCTAAGCCCTATTATTCACAGACTAGTCCAAAAAATCCAAAATGATGGGAAACTCCCAAACTCTTTTTATGAAGCCAGCATCATCCTAATTCCAAAGCCACATAGAGACATAACAAAGAAAGAAAACTTCAGGCCAATATCACTGATGAATACAGACACTAAAATCCTCAATAAAATATTGGCAAATCGCATCCAACAATACATCAAAAAGATCATACACCATGACCAATTGGGATTAATTCCAGGTATGCACGGATGGTTCAATATTTGTAAATCAGTAAATGTAACATATCGCATAAAAAAAGCGAAGACAAAAAGCACATGATCATATCAATAGACGCAGAAAAAGCTTTTGGTAAGGTACAACACCCATTTATGATAAAGGTACTCAGCAAAGTGAGAATAGAGGGAGCATTCCTCAATATAATAAAGGCCATATATGAAAGACCTACAGCCAACATCATACTCAATGGGCAAAAACTAAAAGCTTTTCCACTAAGATCAGGAACAAGACAAGGTTGTCCACTTTCACCACTTCTATTCAATATACTATTGGAAGTATTAGCCTCAGCAATCAGGCAAAGAAAAGGAAATAAAAGGCATCCAAATCAGAAAGGAGGACACAAAACTGGCATTGTTTGCAGATGACATGATAGTGTACATGGAAAATGCTATAGACTCTACCAAAAAAACTGCTTGAACTAATAAATGAATTTGGCAAAACAGAAGGTTACAAAATCAATATCCAGAAATCAAACGCATTTTTGTATACTAACAATGAATCAGCAGAAGCAGAAATCAAGTAAAAATCCCATTCAATGCAGCAAAAACAAAAATAAAACACCTAGGAATAAACCTAACCAAGGAGGTAAAAGACCTGTATGCAGAAAATTACACAACACTGAAGACAGAAATCAAGGAAGACACAAACAAATGGAAACATATACCATGTTCATGGATAGGAAGGATTAACATCATCAAAATGTCCATACTACCCAAAGCAATTTACAGAT
>NW_028093020.1:0-1125 GCF_014824575.4 Sturnira hondurensis
CCCTGGATCACTCTTGTCCTGACTAAGGATGGCAGCCGAGAGAAGGGTGAACGACATGGGGAAACTGGCAAACGTAGCTCCTTGTGGGAGGAGTCAGAGATGAGGCCCTGTGGGAAGCTCCGGGTCAGGATTGAGACTAGGGTGGGCAGCTGTGAGGGGAAGAGCTGTGTTGCCAGCAGTGAGATGGGGCTGCCGTGCGGTTTGGAAAGGGTGTCATTGTTACAGAACAGATCCGGGGGTTATGGGTCCCTCTCTCACTGTGGGTTCTTTGCTCACTTCCAGGGAATTGGAATCATGGCTCTCAATGCCAGAGTTTTGTGAAAAGGAACTATTCACTCAAAAGTTATAGACTTAGAGTAATGGCAGAATGTTGCTATTAAATACTCCAAGTTCCTTAAAACTGCCCCCCCCCACCAACACACACACACATAGTTTTTCCTTTCCCCCTTTGCCTAGTCAGGCCAGTCAGGGGCACCGTATTTCAGGAAAAAAAAAAAAGGAATCCGTGGCTTGGCTAGCTCCTGGTTCTTCCCAGTCATCCTTGCTCGGCTGGCAGGCCTCCCGTGGTTCCCAGCACCATCAGCTGTGTTGCCGGGATCTCCAGTTCTCAATCCAAACCCACGTGGCACCTTCTCACAACCCCCCAGTGGGAGTGTTTTCACCCCTTTCCTTCCTTCAGTGTCTCACATCATCCCCATCCCTAGTCCTGCATTGCCTCTCCTGCTTGCTAAGCTTCGTGGTTAGCCCCCTCATAGCTGCCACGCCTGGGTTTCAAGCCCAGTGCAAATCTTCCTCTGTAACCCCATTTCCAACTCCTCCCACAATCAGCTACACCTGCCACATTGCTGTATTTTTCCAGCTTTTCTGGGCTGCCATAGTAAGTCTGGGCAGGTGTGGTCCCAGGCTTGGAGCGAACCATCTCCAAGCTCTCTCGTAGGCACTGTAACCCGGCTGGCGGGGTGGGGGGAGGTGCCTCCCAGTTACATCATGGGTGGAAGTCATTCCCATCTCCCTGGCTCAAAGCATGGCCAATACTACTTAACATATCTATGGAACTTGCCAGCTGTTCTAGATATGTAAGAAACCGGTTTTGTATATTGGGTATGAAGCTGAACAACTGTTTTT
>NW_028093021.1:0-573 GCF_014824575.4 Sturnira hondurensis
AGGCTTACATGAAAGAGAGCGAAGGCAAAAGAAAATTTTGGGTAGTGCGTACAAAACTGTAAGGAATTCACCCTGATTGAAGCTTCAGGTGTATGTGGTGGGACACCAGGACAGAAAAGCCTGAAGAGGTGGTGTTGGGGATGCGTCTGGAAGACCACAGCCTGGAAAAAATGTGAGACCCAGTGAGGTCACTCACAGATAAGTGACTTGACCTGTCTGAGGTCAGGGAAAGAGGAGAAACTAGAGAGGAGGGAGGGCCTGGAATGCTGGTCTGACGCAGATGAAGCTTTTCCCTGTCCATGTTGGGGAGCCATGGATGAATTTAAAAAATATTGTTTAAAACTTTGTATTTGTAATAATTTACCAATGGTAAAGTTCGTTCTACTTGGTATGCAGTTCCACGAACTTTGACAAGTGTACAGTCATGTATGAACCCTCACAGAATAAAATAGTTCCATCACTCCCAACGAGTGCTTTACGCTGCCCTTTTGAGTCACAACTCCTTCCAGGCAACCAGTGAGCTGTTTTCTCTGCCTGCAAGTTTGCCTGTTCCGGAATGTCACAGAAATGTAA
>NW_028093022.1:0-615 GCF_014824575.4 Sturnira hondurensis
TGGTCTGTACAAAATAGACAGGGGGAGTTTAAGAATAGTATGGGAAATGGAGAAGCCAGGGAACTTATGTATATGGACATGAATTAAAGTGGGGGAATGCTGGTGGGAGGGGGGGTATGGGGTGGAGAGGAATAAAGGGGAGGAAAAAATGGGACAACTATAAGAGTGGAATCCCCAAAATATATTTAAAAAGAGATTGATCATGCAAATATATACATAGTCTTCTTCAAGGTAAACATCTCCCGTTTCTGCTGCAGTTTCCAGAGAACAAAATGTCTGGATTCTTCCTCACTCTGGTGATTCTCACATGGACCAGTTCTTGGACTGTGCCGTAACCTTGGAGCACGAACCTTGAGATACAATCTGACGGGTCTAGAGCATGTGAGGTGCTTTTCTCTTCTGTCTCTGGGCCCCAAAATGATACTCAAATGTTCCATATTTGTGAAAAAACCAGTGGTGATTTGTATGAGTTTATGATTCCGTTGTTTGGAAGCTATTAGTCCTAGTGTCCTAACTATACCTAAATATGAGTAAGTGTGCTTGTGTTTTGTACAAGGTTGTCGAAATAAATTTAACCCCATATTAAACATCCTGAATAACGTATTTCCTTTGAAA